>NC_047105.1:142169031-142286621 GCF_902500255.1 Thalassophryne amazonica | reverse complement strand
CCTTCGGCTGCTCGCTTGTTTGCATTGATTGTCCGGGAGAAGTGTAAAATGTGATCGGACAAGCAATATGCTCTAATCGTTGTCCGACCAGACAAGTGGCATTTTTGGGGTAATTTAAAATGTTCAAATTCTTTATTTTCATCACTCCGAACCAAAATACCTGACCACTGCCTTTTTGTTTTCTTATTTACATCACGTCTTGTCTCGTCTTCGGTTGTTCCCGTCACTCTCCATGCAGCGGACAATCGGAAAACATGATATCAATGTGTGCGCGAGACCACTGTATGGAGTGTGTGTTCGTAGTACAGACTGACATTTTTTTCAGGAATCCCACGGGTTGGGAGTCAACTTTGCTATTTATCACGTGACTGGGACGGTACGGGATTAAAAAGTCACGGAAGCAGATGCGTGTGGGAACCAAGGTTTTAGGCAGCGAGCCGTCCTGCCATCACTTGAGCGGTCAATTTTCGAAAAAGACGCCGAAAAAATAGCGGGCAGCTTTGCTTAAAGCCGTCTAAAATTAAGACTGGGTCCGATCGCTGCAGCCGTGTGTGTGTGTGTCCGCAAGTGCACTCGAGTCGGCGGGTGGGGGGGTGGCTGAGCACAGACTGAAATCAACACAAACTGTGGCGCTGCCTTTATTTCTCTTTGGACTGTTCTGACGGTTCACACCATGTGCATGTGTCAGTGACAGTTATACTGAATTTATGAGATGAAATATTTTAGTCAAAATTCCTTAAAATGAGAATTTATGAATAAACAGAATAAAAATCACACACGTATTTAAAAAATGTACTGTGTAGAAACTCTGCAGTGATGTTCAGAAGCAGAAATCACATACAACAGCTGAGAACTCTGAACTTTAACAGGCTGTTATTTTCCAAAGATATTATTTTACATGACTTAATGTAGTTGTAGTTGCACAAAACGTGACTGAGGAGGAGAAAAAAGTAAATGAACTCTAGTCTGACTAAAAATACAAGCTGCTGATTTTTATTTTTCAAAATTATTAGGCTGCAGTTCTGAGTTTCATTTATTTCAAAGTTACCATTTATTATTTTCAAAAATCATGAGTCAAATCAGTCTGCATTGTCTGCATTCAGTTTTTCCTGCACGTTTGTGTATTTTTTTCCTTCTTTATAAGAGTTTAGTTTTTGTGTTTGTTCTACTAAAAAGTTTTTTAAAACAATAAAATGTTAACACTTTTCCTTATAGCAGTTCTTTAATTTCAGAAATGGAACAGAAACAACCACAAATGAAAAAAGTAGGGGCTGTATGTAAAATGAAGATTAAAATAAAAATGTTATATTTCCAGTTTCTCCAGTCACACCCACAGAAGCCAAACATTCTTCCAAAGTTGTGTCTTGGTGGCTTCCCTCACTTGTCTTCTTCCAGCATAGACATTTAGTTTTTGAGAACTGCCTACCTGACACAGATTTACCATAAACTACCACACTGTTTGTATTTCTGAATGACTGATGTAAATAAAGTCTAAGAAATATTCAGTGAGTTGGAAATGTTCATGTATTCATCCTCTGACATTTCTCAAGAAAACTGGCTATAAATATTAACTAATTCTTCCATTAACAATAAAGTGCTTTGTCCCAAACTTTTTTCTTGGAAAATGCTGCAGGCCTCAATTATAGGAATGCATATATATTAACAAAAATAAATAAAAATAAAGCTGATCTCACAAAACATGAAATATGTTGGTTTCATACAGTCTGCAGTTACAGAAATAGAAGACAAAAGTAAATGTCAGGATCATTACGTGTCCATCACCACCACATTTTGAAAAACTGTAAGACCACAGGCAATCCATTAATTATGTTTTGTGTCTTTTAGTGACTTTTTTTTATTTGTATTTTTTAATTTGGATTAAGGCAATAACTGCCTCCCTGTATTACCACAGATGAACTGTTTTTGTTGCCACATCTTCTGAAATAAAACTGCAAAATTTTACCACCCACACAGGAGAGTGACAGTATTAACTTTTTCATGAAGTGATGTCACAGCAAAGTAAATGTGATAAATATTTAATCTGAATCTCAGTCCCACAAAATGTTGAAATGTAATGATTTTTCTATTTCAGCTGCAATTCTTATAAACAACAGGAGATGATATAACAGTGACTGCAGTGTTTGTTAGGATTTCTCAATGTAACATGTAATGTTTGTTAATTTAGTCATTTCAACATTTAATTACATCCTTGTTGACTATGTGATTGCTTTAAATGTTGTAGGGTAAGTGTACCCATTAAGCCCAAGTAACCTTTAAGCCCACTTTCAACTTTGATGTCAATTTGCTAAAAAAGGAAAACATATTTTGCTATCCATTATGTCATCCAATCAAATGGTTTCTTACTTCTATGGCATTTTTTTTTATTGCATACAAATCACATTTTCCATTGTTGAGTTAGCCCCACCCAAAAGTATACAGTCTCGGGACCCCTGACTAGAAGACAACTAAAAACTTTGGTGTTTTAATTAATTTTCAGCAATTTTCAGACACATCTTTGGTAAGTACATTAATATTATGTCAAATAAGAGGTAAATGTACTAATTTCGATTTCTAGATAAACAGTATTTTGCTAAATTATCCAATTTCCCTTCAAATAGAAAGATGAGTTTTATGAGCTAGCAAACATAGCTGATCTCATGCTAACACACCTAGCCCTGTTAATGCTACTCTGTCACAAGAACTAAGGATGTCAGCTACAAATACTAAGCATTCTGTTATTCATTTAACATTGATATTTAGATAAATGCATCATAAATTGTTCTGTGGAGCAGATTAATTTCATAAATTAACTTTTTTTTTTTTTTTTAACAGGTGGGTTTAAATGGTACATCCCATCAAAAATGCATGCAAACTACAGCAAGACACGCTAATATTCAAAGACAAAAACTTGATTTTTCTGAATGTGTGCAGAGTAGTAACTGCTGTAATATTTGATGCAAACCATATTTAGGCTCCATGCATAGTTTTGTGAGCATATCTTACATTTTGAAAAGAAAGCATTGTCTTTAAGCGTTCCTCATGTCGCAATCATTTAAGCCCTGCATGCTCTATTTAAGCCCACCTCATGTATTTCAATAGAAAATTTCCTCTAATACAAGTTAAAAACATTTTTCTTTTCAAAAGTGTTTAAAAGTAACAGTTCACTATGTGACTTTAAATTACTGATCTACAGATAAAGAGATGGATAGATAGAATGCAAATTTTAATAGGTAAATATAAATGTAATTTTTTTAAAAACATGTTCACTGTTATCTAATAAATACGAGGTCTATTAGGTAAGAAACCAACACTTTAATTTTTTTTTTAACTATATGGATTTGAATGACGTGCGATTACACCAATCATGCTTGAACCCTCGTGCGCATGCGTGAGTTTTTTCACGCGTGTCGGTGACGTCATTTCCCTGTGGGCAGGCCTTGAGTGAGATGTGGTTCAGCCCTCTCGGCTGAATTCCTTTGTTTCACACGCTGCTCGAGACGGCGCGCGTTGTTTTATCAAAATTTTTTCTGGACCTGTGAGGAATATCCGAGTGGACACTATTCGAGAAATTTAGCTGGTTTTCGGTGAAAAGTTTAACGGCCAATGAGAGATTATGGGGTGTTTCTGTCGCTGTAAAGACTTCCCACGGAGCGGGACGTCGCTCAGTGCTTCCAGGCGCCGTCGTCAGCCTGTTTCGACCTGAAAACATCCTAATTTAAGGCTTAATTCACCCAGGACGTCGTGAGAGAACAGAGAAGATTCAGAAGAGGCCGGCATGAGGACTTTATGCGGACATTCCACTGTTTAAGGACATTTTTTAATGAAAGACGTGCGCGCAAATTCGCAGTCGTTTCCGTGACGACTCGGCAAATCTGTGTGCGCCGCGACAGGAAAAACACCTCTGTGTTGAAAACCATTTGTAAAATTCAGGCGGCTTTTGATGGCTTTCAACAAGTGAGTAACTGAGAAATTGTTTAACAGCTTGGGCATGTTCCAACTTGCCCGTTAAGGTTTCCAATGGAGGTGTTTTTCCTGTCACGACCCCCCGCGGTCGGGTCCGGCCCGACATGCGACTCTGCCCGCACGTTCTTTCATTACAAAATGTCCGTTAACAATGAAATGTCCGAATAAACTCCTCATGCCGACTTCTTCTGAAAGTTCTCTGTTCTCTGACGACTTACTGGGTCAACAGAGCCTGAAATGTGGAAGTTTTCAACTTGAAACGGCGAGACGCTGCCGCCTCGAAGCGCAGATCGCCATCAGGCACCGTGGGCCGTCCTTAAAGCGACACTACCAGACCAAAATCTCTCATCAGCTGTTAAAATTTTTACCGAAAACCAGCTGAATTTATCGAATGGTGTCCACTCAGTTGTGCCTTACAGGTTTTGAAAAAAATTTTTATCAAACAAAGCAGCAGTCTCTGAGCCATTCCTAAACAATGAAAAAAAAAAAAAAAACACAAAATCGACGAGAGGGTGGGCGACTCCTCACTCAAAGACTGCCCACAGGCGAATGACGTAACCAACAGGCGTGAAAAAACTCTCGCATGCCCACGAGGGTTCAAGCATGTCTGATGTAATCACACGTGATTCAAATCCATATGGTTTTTGAAAAAAATAATAAGGTCGGATACTTTTCTAACAGACCTCGTATATTACTATTTATTTTTAATTGGATTGCCTGAAGTGCCTGAAATTAAACGAATCGATTCATTTTTCTGTGTTGTACCTTTGGAAAATAACAGGTGTTAAAGTCCAGAGTTCTCACCTGCTTTTGTGATCTGTGCCTCTGAACATCACTGCACAGCTTCTCCACATCAGGGTTTTTTGAACCCGTGTATGTGTAATTTTTGCTCAGTTGATTTATATATTCTCATTTTTAAGGTTGTTTTTAAGGATATTTAACCGTTAATTTCATCTCATGATCTCATAAATTCAGTATACAACACTCACATGATGTTAACAGGAAGGTATCATCGGACCCACACGGGTAGAGAAAGTGCAGAGAGAAGTAAAGGCAGCTCCACGGTTTTGTTTTGTTTTTAAATGTTCACTCTGGTTAACTTCTGCTCCTCTCTTGCTCTCATGTGCACTGAAGGATGTCAGCAGAATGTAACGTCTCATGCCTCCATTCAGGAATCTCCCTCCCCAACCTGCTCCCCCCCCCCCCCCCCCAGTCTGCAGCCAGTTGACTATGCGTGCGTGCAAGCGCGCGCACACACACAGCTTCTGTACACTGCTCATTTTAGACGGCTTGAACAAGATGGCCACTGTTTTAATCGGCCGTCTTTTTCAAAATTTGAACATCCAAATGACGGCAGGACGGCTGGCTGCCTAAAACTATGAACTGAGAGAAAAACAAAGACTTAAAAAAAAAAATAAACAACTCGTCGATTACTAAATTAGTTCTCGATGGTTTCAATAGTCGACTAGTTGTGGCAGCCCTAATAGTGATTAATACAGTAGGGGTGGAGCTTCTTCTACCTGTGCAAGCGTTATTTTGACTGAACTGTGACTTCATGGACATGTTTAATGATTCATTCACTTAATGTTAAAAGATAAAAGGAAATAGCTTTTTCAAATAATAAAATAGTTGCTGTTTGAAGAGCCTTGTTTTATGTAGAGAAGTGTAGCAGCAGGTATGAGTTTACAGAGATGACAGGTGAGCTGAACCCTCAGCACATTTACCCAGATGAAGGTCTCCTCTGCAGCTTCAACCACAAATTGGTGGAGTTTTTGGAGACACTTTCCTCACATTCGGAAGCACAGAGATGTTTTCTTCTTCCGTCTGGACTTCAGGTTTTGGTATATTTAGACTAGGCATGGGCCGGTTTGGGCAGTATGATAGCCGTGGGCAAAAATACCGCAGTTTCACAGTATAATGTATAGCTTTAAAATCTGCTTTAACAGCATTATGGCTATTTGCATATGAAGCATGCGTGATTCAGGCGCACTAATTAACACGATGTGTACCGCTATGAGCACTATACCACTGATAACTTTAGAGAAAATACCAAAATAATAGTCACTCTTTTAGACGTAGACGTTTAGATGTAGCATCTGCCCAGTGGGAAACATGACTTACTTGCTTAGGGAGAAACGTGGCTGGAATAATGTCTAGAACTCCGGATGCTCAATACTAGCCCAGCTTCATCAACAAAGTGCTTGGAATAGATGTATTTGTCCTTCTTGACATGTTTGTGGGAGAAATTTGGTCGACCACAAGCATGACTCGAGTCCACCGCTTGTACTCTCTGTGGTTTCAAGAATGGGATAAAGTTTACTCCTTCCATATAATCCTTTGCGGGTATCTTGAATTGCTCCATGTCCAACACAGACCATAGCTACGGTGCTTTGTTGCCACCATTTTTGTGTTGAAGAGCTATTCCGCAGAAAATAAAACGAAAAAGCCGACTTGGTCCTTTTAGACGGAGGGAAAAGTTCAGTGCAGGCTTCGCCTCCTTCAGCTGTGATGCAGAGCTAGCTAACGTTAGATGCCTGTTTGTAAACAGAGACAGAGGAGCGCCAATGGCAGCATCCGCTCTGCCTATCAAGAATTCTCATAACCTACTCATACTTGTAGGGACGGTATAACAGAAAATTTTTGTGGTTTTAATACTGTGGCTATGTCATACCGCAGTATACCATGAAACCAGTTATCGGCCCATGTCTAATTTAGACTGACAAAGAAGGCCCTTTATAAGCCCATAATTCAAAAGCTTCAGGAGGAGGGCGAAGCCTAAGCATCCCCCGAACCCCCGTTTTTTTTTTAAAGGTGTCTTTCTATCCCATTACACTGAGAAAAAAAATCCTGCTGAGAACCCTGTTGGCAACTACTATCACTCGAAGCGGCATGCAACACTTCCACTCAGGGTCCCATCCAACCTTGTGTCCTGAAATCCTAACACAAAAATAAAAATCTTTTATAGTACCATTTCTGGTCTGACTCTGCTGAATATCTGATTAGTGAAATTAAACTAAAATGTTTGTATTTCACTGACACACTGAATACTTGTTACAAATGTGCAATAAATTAATTTGAAAGGAAAAAATGTACAGAAAAACAATTGAAAATGTGGGAGATTAGACTTTTTTTTAAATATACATTTCCCCTGTATACGTTTAAATTTGATAAGTTTGAACTCTCAAATCACAATATCACCAGGCTGGTGGCATTCACTTCAAAGTGTGAAATTCTCACCTTGTCCTTGTGAGCAATACGACATCAAAGTATTCATGATAATAAAGCTATCTGTGCACATGCGGTAATAATTAGTGGTCGCTGATGTACAGTGGTCCCTCGCTATAACGCGGTTCACCTTTCGCAGCCTCGCAGTTTCGCAAATTTTTTGTGCAATTTTGCATGTTTTTTTTTAACAGCGCATTGTGTTAAAGCAGATAACCCGTAAGCTGGAGAGGAAATGGTGTCTCACTAATTTAGAAGAACTTCACTTAGCCTGGAAAAAGAGTCTGTTGCTCTATAAAAAAGCCCTCCGTAAAGCTAGGACATCTTACTGCTCATCACTAATTGAAGAAAATAAGAACAACCGCAGGTGTAGCCAGGCTGACAAAGAGTCAGAGCTCTATTGAGCCGAGTATTCCTTTAACTTTAACTAGTAATGACTTCATGACTTTCTCTGCTAATAAAATTTTAACTATTAGAGAAAAAATTACTCATAACCATCCCAAAGACGTATCGTTATCTTTGGCTGCTTTCAGTGATGCCGGTATTTGGTTAGACTCTCTCTCTCCGATTATTCTGTCTGAGTTATTTTCATTAGTTACTTCCTCCAAAACATCAACATGTCTATTAGACCCCATTCCTACCAGGCTGCTCACGGAAGCCTGACCATTAATTAATGCTTCGATCTTAAATATGATCAATCTGTCTTTATTAGTTGGCTATGTACCACAGGCTTTTAAGGTGGCAGTAATTAAACCATTACTTAAAAAGCCATCACTTGACCCAGCTATCTTAGCTAATTATAGGCCAATCTCCAACCTTCCTTTTCTCTCAAAAATTCTTGAAAGGGTAGTTGTAAAATAGCTAACTGATCATCTGCAGAGGAATGGTCTATTTGAAGAGTTTCAGTCAGGTTTTAGAATTCATCATAGTACAGAAACAGCATTAGTGAAGGTTACAAATGATCTTCTTATGGCCTCAGACAGTGGACTCATCTCTGTGCTTGTTCTGTTAGACCTCAGTGCTGCTTTTGATACTGTTGACCATAAAATTTTATTACAGAGATTAGAGCATGCCATAGGTATTAAAGGCACTGTGCTGCGGTGGTTTAAATCATATTTATCTAATAGATTACAATTTGTTCATGTAAATGGGGAATCTTCTTCACAGACTAAGGTTAATTATGGAGTTCCACAAGGTTCTGTGCTAGGACCAATTTTATTCACTTTATACGTTTCCCTTAGGCAGTATTATTAGACGGCATTGCTTAAATCTTCATTGTTACGCAGATGATACCCAGCTTTATCTATCCATGAAGCCAGAGGACACGCACCAATTAGCTGACCTGCAGGATTTTCTTACAGACATAAAGACATGGATGACCTCTAATTTCCTGCTTTTAAACTCAGATAAAACTGAAGTTATTGTACTTGGCCCCACAAATCTTAGAAACATGGTGTCTAACCAGATCCTTACTCTGGATGGCATTACCCTGACCTCTAGTAATACTGTGAGAAATCTTGGAGTCATGTTTGAACAGGATATGTCATTCAATGCGCATATTAAACAAATGTGTAGGACTGCTTTTTTGCATTTGCGCAATATCTCTAAAATTAGAAAGGTCTTGTCTCAGAGTGATGCTGAAAAACTAATTCATGCATTTATTTCCTCTAGGTTGGACTACTGTAATTCATTATTATCAGGTTGTCCTAAAAGTTCCCTGAAAAGCCTTCAGTTAATTCAAAATGCTGCAGCTAGAGTACTGACAGGGACTAGAAGGAGAGAGCATATCTCACCCATATTGGCCTCTCTTCATTGGCTTCCTGTTAATTCTAGAATAGAATTTAAAATTCTTCTTCTTACTTATAAGGTTTTGAATAATCAGGTCCCATCTTATCTTAGGGACCTCATAGTACCATATCACCCCAATAGAGCGCTTCGCTCTCAGACTGCAGGCTTACTTGTAGTTCCTAGGGTTTGTAAGAGTAGAATGGGAGGCAGAGCCTTCAGCTTTCAGGCTCCTCTCCTGTGGAACCAGCTCCCAATTCAGATCAGGGAGACAGACACCCTCTCTACTTTTAAGATTAGGCTTAAAACTTTCCTTTTTGCTAAAGCTTATAGTTAGGGCTGGATCAGGTGACCCTGAACCATCCTTTAGTTATGCTGCTATAGACTTAGACTGCTGGGGGGTTCCCATGATGCACTGAGTGTTTCTTTCTCTTTTTGCTCTGTATGCACCACTCTGCATTTAATCATTAGTGATTGATCTCTGCTCCCCTCCACAACATGTCTTTTTCCTGGTTCTCTCCCTCAGCCCCAACCAGTCCCAGCAGAAGACTGCCCCTCCCTGAGCCTGGTTCTGCTGGAGGTTTCTTCCTGTTAAAAGGGAGTTTTTCCTTCCCACTGTTGCCAAGTGCTTGCTCACAGGGGGTCATTTTGACCGTTGGGCTTTTTCCGTAATTATTGTATGGCCTTGCCTTACAATATAAAGCGCCTTGGGGCAACTGTTTGTGGTGATTTGGCGCTATATAAATAAAACTGATTTGATTTGATTTGTTCTGCGTCCTTATCAGGCAGGCCAGTCATGGCACCGGTCGGCATCACCGCGATTGCTCTCACTGCCTCAGATGCGCTTACTGAGTCTGCGGGCTTGGTAAACGCAGCAGCGGGCGACTCACACCGCCCTCCTGTCTGCTGTGCGGAGCTGCGCCAAATCTGGCAACAGGTCCAGAGACTACGCTCGCTGTTTTGATGCGGATGTTGACCGCAACCGCAGCGCTCCGTGGCCACCGAGAGAGGACTTGGATTCTTTGCGGGTCCCGCATCCGTACCTCAGGAGGCAGTGAGCGAAGGGAAAGTTCTGCGTGTGTCTGTTTATAATCTTCTTGCCCAGAAGAAAAAGAAAGTGTTTGCACAGGAGAGAAAAGTGAGAAAATGCTAATGCATGTTTGACAAAAGTGTATAAAGTGTGTAGTGAGGGGTTTTACAGCCTTAAAACATCCACAATAACTGCAAAAAATAGCGCTGACTACTTCGCGGATTTCGCTTATCGCGGGTTATTTTTAGAACGCAACTCCCGCGATAAACGAGGGACCACTGTATTTTAATTATTTCTCTCACTGCGCGAGTAAGCAGGTGTATTTCTGGAAAATGTCTTACTCTGCATTTCTTGGCATGTGATGTAAATAAAATGGCAAATTTATATTTACATATTAATATAGCGCTTTCCATCTGCATCAGATGGTCAAAGCGCTTTACACATCAATGCCTCACATTCACCCCGATGTGAGGCTGCTGACATGGACGGCACCCACTACACAGTGGGAGCAACTAGGGGATTAAGAACTTTGCCCAACGGCCCTTAGTGATTTTACGGTCAGGCTGGGATTTGAACTGAGGATCCTCTGGTCTCAAGGCCAAGGCTTTAACCATTAGACCATAACCTCCCCCAAAAAAGATGCACATTTCTGAAAAAGCAGAAACATCCTGATGGCTGACAGAGTGAAACGAATGCTACTACATTAATAACGAACCTTCTGACCTTTCATTTGAAAGTGATGGCTCTGATTTACAGAGAATGCACAGAAAGGAGACAACAGACTTCACCCAGAAACTGTTAACCTTTTCGGAGTCTGTGTCACAGGATGCCATTTTACTCCTGCCATGAACACACACGCGGAATACCTCCACAACGCTGTTTATACAGGCTGCCTGAAAACTCAGAATACATTATTTTGAGGAGATAATGGAGTTTCTACCTAACTTGCCAGAATCATGAGAGAGCTTTGTGAGGAGCGCCGTGAAATCGACTGGCGAGAGCACGCGATCCATGTGTAACATCTTCTTTGGTAGTATTCTATTGATTATTCTGGCGATTAATCGAGTAATCTGATAAAAAATACTTTTGTGTTTCTAAACAACATCAATAGTCCAGGGCTCTCCCTAAGGGCCCCTTCACGCAGAGTATGAATTTGGTCGAAGTGCACATGAAGCGGGAATCGTATGCAAAATGTGTAAAATCGTAGCTGCCTCTCACGCCTCGTACACCTGTTGCTACAATTATATGCGCACACCAGCAACTGAAAAACAGAGTGTGCACTGTGAGAGCCCATTTGAATCCTCTCGTGGCAGGTGTCGGCCAAATTGCAGGTGACACGCATGAACATCTAACACCGCTTGTTTGGCACTTACAAAATGTGTGGCCATTTGTACTAGTAGCACAAAAACAGTCAGCAGACGATCACTGTCGAGCCGCATGTGAAATTTGTCTAAGTGCCCCCATTACTGTGAAACTGCTGAGTGCACGTGCCGTGCCAGAGTGTCTGCTCCCCCCACAACACGTGTGTGTGTCACACCCCCCCTCCCCCTGCAGGCGAAGCACCTTTCGTCTGATCACAGAGTGACATCTTGGTCTGTGTGCTGACAGGACAGGGGACGTGGCAGCTGTTGACAACTCTGGTCCTGGACATCACAGCTGCAGGACACGCATGTGTTTTGATGGACACATGCCTGTTTGTGCTTGCTGTCCTCACATCGAAATACATAAAAACATATATCGCTTTGGCAAAAGGCTGGAGAGCATGCACACTGACAGGCTATTCCAGCTGGAACGGGCCGTCGGTTCATGTGGCACACAGCAGGTGACCTGAATCTCACTTCTGTCTGACAGGACAGTGAGCGGCATGCCACAGGACCATATGACAAGCCAACACTGTGACAAATACGCCACTTTCAGTCACATATCAGCAGAAATACACCATAACAAACACTGTGTGGTCAGTTATCACACCGTTTTTTTTCTCTCTTTTTAAAAAAAAAATATGTTTATCTGCTTGTTGATTTTAGACATTTCACACTAAGACAGTGATTGCAGTGCAGTGGTAAATTTACTCTCTGGTAATCAATACGTGCAGGTTCGATTCCCATGAGTGCCATTTTTTTATTTAACCAGGGTTATTTAACCTCAGGGTTCTGTATTGTGTCCCCTTTTATGTATTATTTATATCAACCCAGTGATATTCATTTATTATAGTTTATTTTTTATTTTATTGTTCTCCACATCAGCGGCGCAATGTGGTGTAGCTGCTCACACTGTGTTCCTGTTCACACGACACGCTAGCACGATAGCGCCGCAGCGGGATCGTGCATGTCTGCCCATCGGCTCGATGTTTCGCGGTTTGCTCATACAAGATGTTCCAGCGTGATTCACCTTGATTTGTATTTATTCTCACTATGTGTGAAGGGACCCTAAGCAATGGTACAATGTCGCTGCGCCACCACGCAGATTGTCAAATTTAGTGCATACCTTTCTGTTTTCCTAGGTAATTATTTATTTTTTTCACATCTTTACAAGTTTTGGATCTTTCCCAGTGTCAGGAGCTCAGTTCAGCACTCCCCTGACACTGGACCGTAAGTGCAGGCGGTTGGTGTAATCCTCAGTCAGTCAGGCTGTACGTGAACGTGAGCACAGCCTGTGAAAAACTGGGCTCTGGGAGGGGTGCAACAATTTACCCAAACTGACTCCAAATTACTAAATGAAGTATTTTTATATATTTTCAGAAATGCGCTCTGTTCTCAAAACAGTACTGTATACTGTATAATGGCGCAGTGCCATTAGTCCACTGTTTAGGGCAGGGGTGGGCAACGAGGGCCAAGACACTGCAGGTTTTCTTTGCAACCAATCACCATAGCAGGTGGGTTGCTGATGAGCTTCTCCCCTGTACATAAACACCTGGTCGTCCTGCTGAAGGTGACTGGTAGCAAGGAAAACCTGCAGTGTCTCGGCCCTTCATGGCACATGATTGCCCACTCCGGGTGTAGGGAGAACCCTGAAGATATTGCATTCTTGCTACAAAATATTTAGGAAAAAAAAAAGAATCACATACACGGGTTATTGCAACAATTAAGTAGTCATGTATATTTTTCACATGTAAAAGAATACTATGGCATCAGATCAGCGCCAAAACCACACTCGAGTAAAAAATAATGCATTCACGTGTAGATATTAACTGCGTGTGTGCAAATTATCTCTGTGCGCACGCAAAGGTGCTGCGCACGAGGACCGGTGCGCCCCCCGCCCGCTCGAAGTTTATTTCTGCTCGCGTGCAGGGAATTCCTGCTCTCTCGCTTGAAACTAATGCCACTATGGGGGTTGTATTTTGGCACAATGGGGGAGGGATCCAGGTCGGCACTGGGTCTGTTGTGATTGGTTGTCCCTGGAGAGCGAGGTTTCATTGACAGCCCGCCTCTCTGACACGCATTAAGTGATTATTGCCTTGTTTCTGCTTAAAACTTCACTCCAGTCATAATCTTCCTCAGCGACAGATCTCTGAAGCTTCTGTACAACAATTATTTCCACATAAATGCAGCATTATTTCATAATAAATTGCAGAAAGTCCTAAAAACCGGAGCGTCCGAGTCTCTGTGTACCCAAACCGTTCAAAGGGAATAATGTGATCATTAACCATCAGATGCCAAAGTAAAACCTCTTAAATCATGTGCAAACCATTATGCCACCACCTCCCTGAAGAAGACAATGGCATCTCCTTTTTTTTTTTTTTTTTTTAAGTAAGCAGCTTACTTAACTGTCTCACTAATTCACACAAATGAGATTACATTCTTTAAGATTTTGGAAAGGAAGAAATACAAAAGATTAGATGTAAATATTTAACATTTCCAGTCTCACCAAAGATGAAAGAACTCCAATTTAAAATTATTAACAAGATATATCCAATGGATGTAGGTAACTGTGGCTTTTGTGAGACTGGACCTGAAGACCTGATGGACCATCTTTTCTTTTTGTGTGAAACAGTGCAAAGCTTTTGGTTTGACCTTCAACAATGGATTGTC
This sequence comes from Thalassophryne amazonica, assembly GCF_902500255.1. Classification (NCBI taxonomy): domain Eukaryota; kingdom Metazoa; phylum Chordata; class Actinopteri; order Batrachoidiformes; family Batrachoididae; genus Thalassophryne; species Thalassophryne amazonica. The sequence goes on along the minus strand of NC_047105.1, from coordinate 142,272,590 downwards.
TCTAAAGGAATTTGGATTGGCGATCTAACCAATACAGACAACAAATTTGGAATATTAATTCTAATTAGGGCTGCAGCTGTCGATTATTTTAGTAATTGAGTATTCTATCAATTAATCGGATAAAAAGGACTTTTGCATTTTTAAACAACATCAACAGTCCAGGGCTCTCCCTAAGCAATGGCACAGTGTCACTGCATCATCACCCAAATTGTCAAATTTAGTGCATCCCTTTCTGTTTTCCAGGGTAATTATTTATTTTTTCATATCTTTACAAGTTTTGGATCTTTCCTGGTGTCAAGGAGCAGAGCTCAGCACAGGTGGCTGGTGTAATCCTCAGTCAGTCAGGCTGCACGTGAACACAGCCTATTGTTGCTACGTCATCACCAGAACAGCACCTGTTGATTCAAGCCCAAATCAACTGTAAACACGGTGCAGGTTGAGCTGTTTTTGGACGATTTTTTTTTTTTTTTTTTAAAGTCCAGTCTGAAGGTATTTCTGAAGCAGCTGTGGGGGACACAGCATTTATGGTTTAGAGCCTTATTTAGATGACATTAAACTTTGGAGGAAAACCTTCAGTCTGACAACAGTGACGATACTGGCAGAGTTCAGAACACAGAATGGTGATTATTAAGGAAGTGTGGATTTTTTTTCCTTAGAAACAATTTCAAATCTGAAAAATGTCACGTGGGACTGAAAATATCAGCTATTTTTAAAATAAATATTGTTTCCTTCTTGAATACATTTAATCAGTGTTGTAATGTAACAAAGTAGAAATACTTCATTACTGTACTTAAGTAGAATTTTGACGTATCTGTACTTAACTTCTTTATTTAAATTTCTGGCAATGTTCACTTTTACTCCACTACATTTCTTCAATAAAATGTATACTTTTACTCCGATACATTTCTCTTAAACATCTTCATTACTACAATACAAAAGTAGAAGAAATTTGATTGGGTGATGCCCAGGAATGAAAGTAAGTCAAAACGCAGCGGAATTCCGTACCGGTCCTATCCAGCCGGAACGCAGCCGGTGCGCCTGCTGAAGAGCAACTTTTCACCCCTATTTATAATCAGAGAGGAAAGAAAAGATGAACTTCCAGGAGTCACGGCCAAAAAAGAAGGTAGGCTGCTTTGTGTCTGTCTCCGGTTACTTTTGCATTTTTAAAGAGCTGGAAGTTTGAATCATGACACCAAATGGAGATGCATTTCAGAGCGCAGAAACGGTGCGCTATTTTGCATTCTGAATTTACACCTGCACACAAATGCATGTCCTGTGCAGAATCAGGGGGAGGAAGGCAAAAAAGAAAAGGTTTGTGAAGCAGCTACAGATCTTCTGTTCGTGCTTGGCAGACCCAGCAGGAGACCCGACGGAATTACCACAAAACTGCTGCTGGTGCGCGAGCTGTTTCAATTTTCAAGCGACTTTCTCCCAGTAGCAGTTCTAGACCAATTTTACTGAGGGGGCCTGGCTGGAGCCAGAGGTTCATCAGAAGGGCACATTCAACCCAGGGCAAAAAATACAAAGATTTGAAATCTTATTTGATTGATTTTATTTTCATAAACCTAGTGATTAACCATTGTAACCAAAGTGAATGGTTCAAAATATCAGATTTGAGACTGTATTGACTTGAGAAAATAATCAGCACATGAATTTAACTTTAATTTGTGGCTGGAAGTGCACCATTTTAAAGCAAGTCCCTCTGTGGTTTTTCTGCTGCAGGTGCGTTTCTCATGCCTGTGTCACACTCTAAACACACAGAAGCGCTGTGATAATTTAAACCAGGGGTGCCCAAGTTCGGTCATCGAGATCTACCTTCCTGACACTCTTAGTTGTCTCCCTGCTCCAACACACCTGAACCCAATGAATTCTCATTGAAAGCCTGCTGACGAGTCTTTCATTGGGTTCAGGTGTGTTGGAGCAGGGAGACAACTGAGTGTCAGGAAGGTAGAGCTCGAGGGCCGAACTTGGGCACCCCTGATTTAAACTTTTAAAGCACCATCGCTGTGGTGTGATCATGAGACGACCTGATCCATCGAACACGGTGATCATGCCTGATAAATGCACTCTTTAAACATTTAAAGCGTCGCCGCTGTCGGTGACCACATGTTATGTGTCAGACGCAGGACGGAGAACCGACCAGCGTTTGAAGGACCCAGTATAAAATAAGCAGAGCACGGTACAAAGGATAACTGAATTTAATAACATAACAGTGATGTGCTAATTACAAACAAATGAGTGCGCGGTCTGCGAGGTGGAGATACGGTGCGCTCCTAGCAGCACAAACGGTCCGGAGCCAGAAACAGTTCGGACCCAAGGACCCCGCCGACACCCCCCCAGGTGGCCGTGACAAACCGAGTCGGTGAAAGAAGAAACCATCATGTGAGTCCACACTCCACACACAGAGAGATCACTCAAAGGTGTACATAAACAGCAAACACTTCCTGGCTTAATCACTAATAAGCTTCCCACCCTGCAGGCATGGAACACCCAGTTCACATTATCCACTGCAGTGGAAGCTGATTAAACGACTAACATAACAGCTCAATATAATAAGGTGTGAGGGACACCACATTTACTGACTGTACTAATGTTAGTCACAAAACCTACTGTACCTCAGGAAGTGTGCTGACGAGCATGAGACCTCACCCCCTCCTCTTTCACAGACCATGGCATCAAACCTGGTACGGTCTCTGCATCCTGTTATGTGTCGACGCGGATTGAGGAGCGAACCTGCGTCAGACAGAACCCAGCGCTAAAAATAACCAGAAAGCGGTTCCAACAACAAAAACAATTTATTTTTCACCTGTGCCTAAATAAAATGTACAAAACCAAAACCAACGTCCTTCTGGAGGAGTGACTGCTGGCACGCTCTCCAGCGCCCGCAAGGAGAGAAGTCCGGCGCTCCTGGACCCACTACCACCAGACAAACACCCCCCAGGTGGACACGACAAACTGACTCTCTGTGAAGCAAAGAAGATGTGAGGTAAGTCAGCAGTTACAACAATATCTTTCAAAAGACACACGCTATCAGCAACACATTCAGGTCTGTACTTTTTATCTTTATGCAAATGAGCAGCTTCTCACAACAAGTGGAGGATCACTTATCCTGCACGCCACAGCAGTGAGAAGCAAGCTGCACAATTCTCATCACAATTCAAGTATACTGTGTAACAAAACACCAAGTTACTATCAACAATTAGTCAAATACTTAATTACCTTTAATGTGTGCTGACAGCATGTGTCCTCACCCTTCCTTGCTTCACGGCTCGATGTGTCAAACCCAGGTGCGGTCCTCAGCGTCTCACAAACGAACATCACAAGGTAGAGTTCCCGGCAGTTCTGCTTGAATCACACATGCCTTAAAAGCAGAACGCCATCCAATTATCTGCTTCAGCTGAAAGTCTTTAAGGTTGCATGTGAGCACCAGTCACAGGTGCTTCACATGATGTTGATGAGGGTGAGGATTCTTCAGCCAGCACCTTCTCCACAGACAAATCAGTTTCCATGCCACCTGAGGAGCAAAGAAAAGAAAAGAACACCAAAACATCCAGCCACACCCCCCAACACACAACACATCCATGATGATGAGATGGCTCTTGAGACGACGATCTCACCCGTCTGGTCACAAGGTCGAGTCTCTGGCAAATACACACTGTGTACTCCAGACTTAAATGCCACCATGCCCCAATCCATGTAGATGCACCACAGCTGTGAGTCCTGACGAGCTGCACATGACCAGCCTCAGGTGATCAGGGTGAGGTCCTAATAACTCAGCCACACAGCCACTCAGTCCTGAACGCAAGCCACCTGGAAGGAAAAACAAAAGACAGAACAGAAGACAGAAACAAAAGGCAGCCAGGCACCCCCAGCCATACAACACCACACCTACAGATCACACAACACTTCATTCTAATCACATCTGATCGCGGTCAACTGGTACTCTAAAAGTTTAAATCATCACAGCGTTTTATTATTCATGTCTGTGATGACCTGATCAGACCTGATCAGGTCCGCTGATCAGGAAGCAGCTGCTGGGTGCTTTCAACATTTAAGGAGTCAAAGCGCTTTATTTTCATTTCATTTATTTGTGCAAGGACAGCATACAATTACATTATGCTCATTGAGCAGAGATGTTTGTACCAGATTATAGCTGCAACAGCTAATTCCCATCTGTAGTCCTTGAGGGTCAGGGGGATACACATAGAGCTATTAAATACATCACAAACAACACCTACAAAATATGTAATACTAAATTCATAAAATATATAATATTAAATTAATTCTTATGTCATTCATCTCTAAAATACTGTGCCATATCAAAATGTTTAAAACAATCATTCATAATTCATCCCTGTCACTCATCATGTAGCATCAAAACATCAAAATTATCAAGACATTTATTAATTCATCTAAGCCTCTCAATTACTGTACAATATCAAAACACTTGTAAAAGATATTCACCATTCATACAGTTCATCTCTCAATTTCTATGTAAAATCAGAACACTTATTACACATGTTCAATCTTACCTTTAGCAGTGCTATATATTTAGTGCCTGCATCTTTGGTTTTGAAGCAGCCATGATTTTACCTTTACAGAAAATGTCTTAAAGTCTGGTTGTGTTTTTATTTCTTGTGGTAATATGTTCCACTTCTTTGTGGCTCTGTAAGAAAACGCTGATTGTGCAAATGCAGTCTTACATTTGGGAATGGTACACTGCCTCTGAGTGGTTGCTCTTGTTACCCTTGTTGTTGTATCAGAGGACAGGTGAATGAAGTTCTTGAGAGGTGGCGGAGCTTGATTATGGACTATTTTGTATACCATTTGAACCTCATGGAGAAAGATAAAATTTTCAAAGCTGAGTAAGGCGTATTTGCTCAATATATGACAATGGTGATATTGAATGCTTTTTTGATCAAGGATTTTAAGAGCCCTTTTGTACAGGGACTCCAAGGGTCTTAACGTTGTTGGATTTGCTTGGGCCCAATTTGTTATACAGTAAGTGAAATGAGGTGTTATCATTGCATTTAGAAAGCATTTTGCAGCCTCTGTTGTTAATGTATTTCTGATGCTTTTAAAAGTAGCTAAATTAAATTTCAAAGTGTTTGAGATCTTTTTTATATGCTTCTTAAAGCTGAGAGTTGAATCTAATGTAAGCCTAAATATTTAAATTCAGTTATATTTTTTATAATTTGATCATTGATAATAATATTTGGATATACTGTTTTATTCTTAATAGTGAAGTACATGGCTGCTGTTTTTTCTCTAAGTTTAGTGTTAGACAGGATTCCTGAAGCCAGGTAGAGACTCTTCCCATGGCTATAGTTAGTTTGTTCACAACCTCAGTCATATTTGTTCCGTGTGTGTATATTATTGTGTCGTCTGCATACATTTGTATCCTCACATTGTCACATGCTAAATCAGGTAAATCATCTATATCATCAAATCATCAAAGAAAATAGCACCGGGCCCAAAATTGACCCCTGTGGTAAACCTATATTACACAGTTTTGTCTCAGATACTACATTATTAATTCTGACACATTGATTTCGCCCTGATAAATAAGATTTTAAACAACTTATTGTATTTTCTGATAGTTTGAATCTCTGTAATTTTGAATAGAGAAGTTCATGATTTATGGTATCGAACGCTCTGCGTAAGTCTAAGAAAATTGCTCCAACAACTCCTCCTTTGTCAAAATTTGATTTTATGTTTTCCAAAAGATAGCTACAGGCTGTATCTGTAGAATGGTACTTTCTAAAACCAAACTGCATAGGATGTAACAACGCATTTGATTCTAGATGATCGATTATTTGCCTGGACACTACCTTTTGTATGATTTTAGAGAATATTGGAAGGATGCTAATTGGTCTGTAATTTTCCATTTCTTGTTTATTACCAGATTTGTGTATAAGAATTATTGCTGCAATTTTCATTTTATCTGGGAAAGAATTTTGTTCAATTGAAAGATTCGTTAACCTTGTTAGTGGTTTGATTAAGTGTTCATAATTTTTTTTAATGAGCGCAGAGTCTATTCCGTAGACGTCTTTGCTTTTTGAATTTGTCAGAGAAACCAAAGTTTTTTTTTACCTGAAATTCATTAGTTAAGCATAGGTTCAGTTTTGGGTTATCTGTTATTAGTCTTTTTTTGGGATACACTGGAGTGAATTTTTGGCTGAGTTCATATATAGAATTAATAAAATATGTATTAAAATTGTTTGGATTACTTAAATTATCATTAAAAATTTCATTACAACATTTAATTTGTGTAATTTCACGTTTTTGATGATCTTTGCCCCTCAATTTATTGAGTGTTTCCCATAAGGCTTTATTATTGCCTTTTGCTTCTTTTATTATATTTAGGAAAAAATTCGCTTTAGCTTTCCTGAGTTCTGATGTTACTTTGTTCCTCATCCCTTTAAATACTATGTGATCTGTATTCCGGACGGATTTTAAAAAGATTTTTAACGCCATATCTCTAATTTTCATCATTTGCCTCAAGGTCTCATTTAACCAGAGTATATTTTGCTTTTTATTTTTTATTGGTATTGTCTTCCTGTATTTAGACAATATGTCTTGGATTGTGCTTATTATTTGATTTGCCACCTCTTCACAATCAGGTCCTGCAATTTTTTCATCCCGGTTAATCAGCCCAAGATCATTTTCCAAACGTTCTAAATTTCTTTTTGGAATAATATCTACACATTTTACCTTTATTTCTCTATTCTGGTTTTTAGTCCTAAGTCGGGATAATTTACGTGCAACTAATGTAAGATGGTCAGACATTCCAGTTATTAAATTGGATGTTTTAGAGATACGGTCTACTTTATTACTAAGAATTAAATCCAGTAACATTTGTGATTTATTTGTGATTCGGGTAGGCTTATTGATTAATTGTGACAGTTGATATTTAACGCACGTCACTCAATTTCTTTCTTGTTTTTTTGTCCATCCAATTTAAGTTGAAATCCCCCAAGAGGATTATTTCTTTTGCACTGTAAATTTGTAAAAATCATAGAAATTTTCCTTAGCAGATGGTGGTCTATAGAGAACAAATACAAGAAAGGACATTTCAGGTGATAATGTAGATTTTACACCAATACACTCTAAGTTGTTATTGGGTAAGTCCAGTTTATTCATTCACAGCAGTGTTTACCACAGCCAGTCCACTCATCAGCATTCTGTACACAATGAAAATGGTCCACCAAGATAAAAAATAAATAAATAAATAGAGTAAAGTTAAATTACTCTGTTTCTGACCGGCACCACACCGGGCAGTACCAACCCGAACCACTGGGTACAAACAGGGCTGTCGTCATACAATGGATAATCGTCAAGGTGTAACAGCTGCATTAATTTATTAGACGTGTGGCAGCGTGCGCCAGAGTTTTTAATACGGTCGGCATACGCTGGCTAAATCGTCATGATGTGACAGGGCCATAAGTTGTTCACCAGCGATGATCAACAAATTACTAAACATGGCTAGTTCCTTGAACCAGTTTTTGGCTTTCTAGACAACTGATTGGGAACAACCACACTCAAATGGTGGCTCTAATAAAATACGAAATGGAGCCTGATTATCATGAAATGGGGGTAAAATGTAATGAAATGGAGCAGACCGACCCAGACTGACTCCAAATATGATTAAATTAATTAATTTTATAAAAATTTTTTAAGCAAAACGGGGACTGATAATAACAAAACGGGGGTAAAACGTAGTGAAATGGAGCAGACTGACTCCAAATGTGAATTAATTAAGTACTTTTCTTTATTTTTTTAGCGAAATAGGGACTGACTAATGAAATGGGGTTAAACCATCAATTTTTATTGAATCCACTAGATGGAGGACCGCTGCGATCCGCTCATTTGCTGGCTGTTGCCAGAGCACCACCATCTCGATTAGTGTGTAACACCCAAACATAAATAGAAACCAATGTAGGCATGATCAATGTTTTCAAGAGTTTCACCATAAATCTGCATTTTCCGTGCTATTACATTCATTCAAACTCAGTCCTGTATTTGTACACCCACTATTTGTCAAAACAAACACAGAAGAGGATCAGACATTTATATAATAGACTTAATAGACTGGGACTGTTCGTCTCCCAGTCCAGATAGAAAATAATACTATCAGTTTGTCAAACACAGTATGTCTGCCACAACACCAGATACTAGTCTGATCCTTAATTAATGTCATTATGATGGGAAATCAGGGGTCAAAGTTAGAGCTGTGCACGCTTGCATCATATTAAAGATATTAATATTATAATATCTTAATACTGCGCTTACACATAACAACAGCACGCCACGAATGCCACGAGGTATACATTCTTGGCTAGAGGTGCACCAATCAGGATTTTTTAGGCCGATCACCGATCACTGAAATTTTGATCGGCCGATACCAATCAAGTACATATTTGGATCATGCCCAAAATAAGAATATAGGTCTAATGTATAGGACTATTTTTGCATTAAAACTTAATGATGAAAACAAAAAACATGCATTCAAATAAAGACACTAGAATAAACTGCCAACTTTTGTTTTATTACACTGACTTTGTTCTACCAGCAAGCTTTTTTTCCATGTTTCATGTTGCTCAGCTTACAGCCTACAGAATGTTGAGAATGCAAAATACAGCCCTCATTCTATGGGTTTAAAATTGTCTCATTAATATTTGTAAATGCACAGAGGGTGATCTACACATAATCATTGATTTGCAAATGTGTTCAGATATCCACAAATGCAAATTTCATATCTGTAACTTGTAAATTGGTCTTTGCAAATAATGTTGTATTTGCAAATATAAAACTTAATTTGTAAAAAAAAAAAAAAAATTACATTTGTAAAACTGGAAATTGTATTTCTGAATTGAGTTTCAGCATTTGTGGATCACCAATTACATGCATTCATCGCTTTCCTCTGTGACGTAATTTTGAGACATTCTTTTTGCGAAATCCACAGATCCACAAACAAATGCCTACTGATTCACAAATACACACTCACGCACACTGGATATCCACTAAATGGCAGTGTGGTTCCATTCATTACACAGCAGTCTATTTAGATCTCTCAGAGCCATTTGACTCATTTTGACTTCTGATATGAGCTGGACGGACATGGACTACATTAGATGATGGCGACTGCTCTCCTTGTCCGTCCAGCTCATATCAGAAGTCAAAATGAGTTTACGTCACAGAGGAAAGCAAAAACAAAAATAAACAAAACTGTGTTTCACTTTGAAGTTATTAATTCAGACTGGATTCTATCATTCTAACTTGACTCATCAGAGAGCCGCGCAGCGTTTGGAGCTATGTGAACAGAATGGAGGACGATTCTCGTTTCTTTCTCGCAACAAGACAGGAGTCCCAGTTAGTAACTTTAATCCGCACAAACATGACTTTGTTGAAAAAACTGAGTAGCCACTTGAATTTTCATTAGGCGGCCAGGTAGAGGTCAATTGAAGAATTACACAGGGGTCACAATTTAAAAATGTTTCAATCATATTGAAAGCCATACCACATTATTTGTTTGATCACAACAATACCAAAAAGGTATAGTATGGACTATCTATGACTGAATGTTATGGAGTTATGGGGTAAAAACAGCAAGAATGGTAACAAAGGTCAGCATTAGTTTGTACAGGGGTCAGATGTTAAAGTTGCTCTAAATATTGTAAAATGTGATGCAAATTATTGGTTGAGTTAATAGGGTTTTAAAAAGGAATAGTTTGCACTATGTGGCATGCTTAGTTATCATGTTACAGGGTAACATATGTCACATGTCATAGAATCCAATGGATGTCGACATTGCTCTACCTTTACCTTGCAGACTAAGCATTCAACACACTATTTAATTTATTAATCCTATTAGTTCAACCAATAATTTGCACCACTTTTTACCAAAATTGGAGCAACTTTAACTTCTAACCCCTGTACAAACTGAAATTGACCTTTGTCACCATTCTTGTTGTTTTTACCCCATAACATTCAGTCATAGATAGTCCAAAGTATACCTTTTTGGTATCGTTGTGATCAGACAAATAATGTGGTATAGCTTTCAATATGATTGGAGCATTTTTAAATTGTGACCCCTGTGTAATTCTTCAATTGTACCCTACCTGGCCGCCTACTGAAAATTCAAGTGGCTACTCAGTTTTTTCAAAAGAGTAATGTCTAAGGAGTATTTGTGCCAACTTTGGTGCTTTTTTCCAGAAATGAACAACTGTTACAGTTATCTGCGCCACTATCAGGCACATGCAGCAGGTGGAACACCTGCAGGAACGCGCTGAGGAGCACAGGAACAAGACTTTTAGCAGACTTGGCATACTGCAGCAATGAAACTGAATGCAGTGCAGCAGGGTTTAATTGTGAGTACGTCAGAGAAGAACACTGTCGATCTAGAACAAGAAACAACCAATCATCTTTCACTGTAAATAGGGAAGGTACTTTTAGCTCTCCGTCCTTTATCACACCGGTAAAAAGTTGTGGAATGAATTACCACTTTCAATTCGGCTGTCAAGTACAAAGAATCTCTTCAAAAAAAGAGTGAAAAGTCACTTTTTGTCAGTTATGTCAAAAGATGGCCACAGTGATTTCTTTATTAGTGTTTTTATTTCTTGTATTTATGTTTTTTATGTTTGTTTTTTATAATTATTGTGTTTTATCATGTACCATGTTTGCAATGGTAATAACCCTTCTGGCTTTAATGCACTATCCTTGGCAATAATAATGAAATTTTGAATTATGTAATGTAACAAATGTTATTGCTGAATCAATCAACACTGCCTATGTGTAAACGCAGCATAAACGCATTATTTGGAGTCAGTCTGGTTCACTCTAGTCAGTCCATTTCGTTACATTTTACTCCCATTTCGCCCCATTTCATCCATTTCCTATTAGTATGGCCCCTTAAATGTAGCTAATCATTCTTGGACGACATTAAGACCTTTTGCATCAAGGTCGAACGTACAACGGACGATTTCTGCAGGGTTTTCAATAATAAGTTAACATTTTTAGGTCAATGAGATTGTGGAACATAAGAATTTTCAGTTTTAAAAAAAACGTATATTCAAAACTCACCAAAAGGCGAGCACTGACTACAATCGTCGTCGACTTCTTTTTCCTTCTTCTTCTTCTTCTTCTTCTGAGCACACTCTCACGAGCACCACTATCAGATTATGACAAGGTAAAAGTGTCGGTCCAATGAGAGCGGTGCTCTGAGCAGGGTGTCTTTTGCGTTTGAGTGCGGATGACAAAAGAAGTTATCTGTGAATTATCGCCACCTACTAGACTGGAGGCTGGTGAAGACAGAAAATAAAATGGAGGTAAAAACATAGACATTATATACGTAGACGCCTTATAACTTGCTGCAACGTAATCCAGCGTCCCCGCCATATTGGATATGTCTCTTCACAATAGGCTCGCACCACAATCAACCGGAGTCTTTGCTGCGGGTAAACCTCCGTTGTAAACCTCGTCTTTGCTCGGATTACAGAGCGACTCTGAGCAAGCCACTCCAACATTTCAAGTGCACCTATATTGTAGACTTTACAGTAAACACACGGAAATAGAACACAGCTACGGCGAGTTCCTGTTTTCAAAATAAAAAGGTGGGATTTTTTTTTTTTAAGAAGAAATTGAAATACATCTCGTAGAGGAGACAAACAAATCAAACAAAAACAGACAAAAACAAACAAACAAAAACAAAATTAAAAGGGGCATTACCCAGTGACAGATAAGGGACAAGGAGCAAGGTCATTTCATAAAAGTAACAGAGTTTATATCCTTGTGGATTTTACACGCCAGCTTAGATTTCACTTTATGGAGAGACAGGAAAAATAATTTAAAGTCATTAACAAAACCTACAAAGGAGGGCTTATTGTTTCTCCATTTACAACAGTGAATATAATATTTACCCATGAGTATGACAATATTTACCACATCAGAAATAGAAGACTTTAGATTGTTCATATAAAAAAGAATGTGAGAGATGACAAAAGGTAAAATATCAATTATTTTCACAGATAACCACTCACTGATACCCAGCCAAAACGTCCTAGATACAGGGCATAAATAAAATATATGTTCTAAGGTTTCCTCAGCTACATTACAGAAAGCGCAAGGCTCTACTTCAAACCCAAATCTTCTTTTAAGGAAATCAGCGAGTGGATAGATTTTATTTATTATTTTAAAGTGAGTTTCTTTTACCTTAGGTGAAACAGGCCACTTCAACAAATTTTGTATGAGCCTTTTCCACAACTGACATGGAGATTTCATCAGTTGTTCTGAACAAGGCTCTGTTGAAGTTATGGAACAGCTCTACTTTAGGCTATACTAACAAGTCTGTCACACTTCTTAATGTTTATGTGAATTTCATCTATGATTAACTGAGGTAAATGAGATCTAACATTAGAATTCTTCTTAATATTTTGTATCAATCTAATCAAAGGCAGGGGGATAGCCTTGCATATTTTGTTATATTCATATTGAGAACATTTGAACTTATATTTAGATGAAAAGACACTATAATTCAAAAATTCACCATCCCCATCCATTATATCGGTAACAAACCAAATGTCTCTCTCATACCAGTCCTTCTTAAAAAGTGATTTTCTATTGATGTTAATAACTCTGTTACTCCATAAGGTTGCTCCGTGAGGTGAAAAATTATGGGTAAATATCATTTTCCTAAAGTGAAGAATCTGTTTATGAAATTTTGAAAGTTTCAAAGGAATCTTATTGATATCAAAATCACATTTTAAAAGAAAATCAAATCCTCCAACTTTATTGAACAGTGATCTAGGTATGTGGAACCACATAGAATCAGACTGGGCCAAAAATATTTTAATCCACTTAATCTTCAGAGTCCCAACCATTGTTTCAAAATCTGCAGCTCTGATACCACCTTCTTTATACTCTTTAACAAGCTGTGATCTTTTAATGTGGTGTGTTTTATTCTTCCGCAGAAACTGAAAAATAATAGAGATGGCTTTTTTAATATTGTTGTGAAAGTGTAGTGACACGGACCCACAACAGGGGGCGCAAATGAACGGCCAATAGATGAGCCAAAAAGTAACAATTTAATGTTGTGAAACGTGCACAACGAAATGCAGACAATCTCAGAATATAATTACAGTCAAATCACAAAGGTGACGTGTGGGCAGGCTCGAGGATAGAAGATGTCTGTCCTGAGAAGAGCCGGAACCACACGATTTCCGCTGCCACAGAACCTGGTGAATACTGGAGCCGCCAAGTCCCGAATTCCCAGGTGATCACCGTCCCCGACTGTCGGATCTGGTACTGCTGGCGAGAACAAAGACAGTCAAGTGTGGGTGTGTGTACACCCAGTAACAACAACGGTGGGAATGCCACCTCCACCTCTCACTCAATATTCAGTAGAATACCGCAGTGATTCCTCAGAGGAAAAGAGTGCCGTCCTGCACTCACTCAGCTTCCACAGAAAAAGGAACTGGTACTCCTGCAAACACTCACAATATACAGATATATTGCAAAAGAAACGGCTGAGGATATTACCTCCAAGGAAGTACGATATCTCGGCAACGAGGTGGAGATGACGTCTGGTCTTTATGGAGTGCGATGATGAAGAATGTGTGACAGCTGTCAGGAATTAATGAGTGACAGCTGTCACTCCCGGCTGTGTCCGTGGCGGCAGCGCCCTCTCGTGCCTGAAGCCCGCACTTCAGGCAGGGCACCCTTTGGTGGTGGGCCAGCAGTACATCCTCTTAGGACTCTGGATAACCAACGGCCAAGTTTTCTTTTCATATCTGATATTTGGACAGAGATATTGGTGTCCTCTCTTCTAAATATGTTTTTGGACATTGTTACTCCAAGGTATTTAACTTCAGATTCAACTCTAATTGAAGCAATAGAAGAATCTGTGTATGTATATAAAGGAAGCAATTCACACTTTTTTAGTATTAAGGATTAACCCTGATGCATTAGAAAAAAATATTGATTATATTTAAAGCTTTTTCTACCATACATGTATCTTTGAGGAAGATGACTGTATCATCAGCAAACTGGCTAATTTTGAATTCTTTATCAAAAATCGTAATACCAAGTAAATCCTGACTATTATTAATGAGCAGTGCTAATAGTTGAGTGGTCAAAATAAATAATTTAGGAGAGATAGGGCATCCTTGTCGGATGCCACGCAACACCTTAAACCTAGGAGTCATTCTTGGATTCAGGGCATCAGAACTCTATATATCAGTATAGAACATCTATACTATATTGCAGAAACCTTCTCCAAAACCTAGAAAATTAAGTGCTTTCAACAGGAAGGAATGCTCAGCTGTATCAAAAGCCTTGTAAAAATCAAGGAATAGTATAAGACTCTCACTGAATATAAAAACATTGTAGTCCAACACATCTAGTATTAGTCTTGTGTGGTTATGAATATTCCTACTTTTAATGAATGCTGATTGGGATTCATCAGTTAGAGTCATTAAGCCCTCATTTAGTCGATTAGCATAGACATGTGCCAACAGCTTGTAATCGTTACATAGAAGTGTTATTGGTCGCCAGTTGTCTAAAGGAGTGAATCTTTATTAGGTTTTGGAATTAATGTTATGAGACCATGTTTCATAGTGGCAGACAAGTTTCTATTTGATATACATTCTTTAAAGGCTTTATGCAATAATACTCTAATTTCGCTCAAAAAGAACAAATAAAACTCAGTAGTTAGCCCATCAATTCCTGGCGACTTTCTTTTTGCCATGCTTGTTATTGCCCTATCCAATTCTTCAATTTTAAGATAATTTTCCATGTTGTTATTAAAGTCATTGTCCATCTTTTCTTTTTAAATCTGCCAATTTTCTCAAAAAATAAAGAGCAACCTGACTCTGAGAACTGAACAAGTTGCTATAAAACTTAATTATTTCCTCATCAATATCCATTTGATTATCACTCACTTTACCACTTATATTCAATTTTTGAATTTTCATTTTGGCTCTGCCAACGGAGACCTGCAACACACCGGAGCTGGCAAGTCCTGAGTCCCCAGGTGGCCACTGCCTCCAGCTGTCGGATCGGGTACTGCTGGCAGGAAGAACAAACAGGTCGTGTGGGTGTGTGAACACCCAGCAACAGTCAGCAAAACTCACAGTTCCTTCCTGAGGGAAAAGTCCTCCACTCCCAGGTAGCAGAAAAACAGAGCACGTGCAGTGCCTACTGTAACACTTAAGAAATTTAGGAGTGGAAACACCAATTCCTCCAAATTCCCACTAACCAGCTCCAAGCTGTAAGTTTACAGAAGGTTACGACTGCAAAGAGTTCAGAATCACATACGTGCGTACGGCACAGAAACGGCTGAGAGGTTACCTGTCGGGTAAGCTGATTTCTCGGCAGGGATGTGATGTCACTGCCAGGCTTTTATGGAGGATGGTGATGATGAATGATGGGTGACAGCTGTCAGCTCCGGGCTCCTGGTGCTCCTGGTGGGTGACTGCGCCCGCTGGAGCCTGAAGCTCGCCTTCAGGCAGGGCACCCTCTGGTGTTGGGTTAGCAGTACCTCCTCTTCTGGCGGCCCACACAACAGGACCCCCCCTCAACGGGCGCCTCCTGGCGCCCGACCAGGCTTGTCGGGATGTCGGTTGTAGAAGTCGGCCAGGAGGGCCGGGTCCAGGATGAAGCTCCTCTTCACCCAGGAGCGCTCTTCGGGTCC
Organism: Thalassophryne amazonica; assembly: GCF_902500255.1. Classification (NCBI taxonomy): domain Eukaryota; kingdom Metazoa; phylum Chordata; class Actinopteri; order Batrachoidiformes; family Batrachoididae; genus Thalassophryne; species Thalassophryne amazonica. Next base: position 142,256,902 of record NC_047105.1, on the reverse strand, counting down.
ATACCCCTCCCAGTCCACCAGATACTGGAACCCCCGGCCCTTTCGACGGACGTCCAGGAGGCTACGAACTGTCCAAGCTGGCTCCCCGTCGATGATCCAGGCAGGAGGTGGCACCGGGCCGGGGGTGCAGAGGGATGAGGTGTGGTGAGTCTTGATTCTGGAAACGTGGAATACCGGGTGGATCCGCAGTGAAGCTGGCAGCCTCAGCTTCACTGAGGCAGGGCTGAGGACCTTGATGATGGGAAATGGTCCGATGTAGCGGTCCTTGAGTTTCTGGGATACGACCTGGAGCGGAATGTCCTTAGCGGAAAGCCACACCTCCTGCCTGAGCTGGTATGCAGGGGCCGGGGTACGCCGGCGGTCTGCATGGTCCTTGGCCCTCGTCCGGGCCTTCAGCAGGGCAGAGCGGGCAGTGTGCCACACCTGACGGCACCTCCTGAGATGGGCCTGGACCGAGGGGGCCCCGACCTCTCCCTCCACAACTGGGAACAATGGGGGCTGGTACCCCAAACACACCTCGAACGGGGAGAGGCCGGTCATGGATGATATCTGGCTGTTGTGTGCGTACTCGATCCAGGCCAGATGGTGATTCCAGGCCGTCGGGTGCGTGGAGGTTACGCTGCATAGGGCCTGTTCCAACTCCTGCTTGGCCCGCTCTGCCTGTCCATTAGTTTGTGGGTGGTACCCGGACGATAGGCTCACGGTGGCCCCCAGTTCCCTACAGAAACTCCTCCAGACTTGCAAGGAGAACTGGGGACCACGGTCGGAGACGATGTTTGTCGGGATACCATGCAGACGCACGACGTGATGGACCAGGAGGTCTGCAGTCTCCCTGGCCGTCGGGAGCTTCGGGAGGGCCACGAAGTGGGCCGCCTTGGAGAACCGGTCCACTATCGTCAGAATGGCGGTCATACCCTGGGATGCAGGGAGACCCATGACAAAGTCCAGGCCTATGTGGGACCAGGGGCGACAAGGCACTGGCAATGGCTGGAGGAGTCCCTGTTCCTTTTTATGGACTGCCTTGCCCCTGGCGCAGGTGGTGCAGGCCTGGACGTATTCCCGGACGTCGGCTTCCATCGACACCCACCAGAAGCGCTGCCGGACCACTGCCACGGTTCTTCGCACCCCTGGGTGGCAGGAGAGCTTGGAACCGTGACAGAAGTCCAAGACTGCAGCTCTGGCCTCTGGTGGGATGTACAGCTTGTTCTTAAGTCCATCTCCGGGGTCTGGGTGTTGTGTCAGGGCCTCCCGGACGGTCTTCTCCACGTCCCAGGTGAAGGTTGCGACGACAGTGGACTCGGGGATGATGGTGTCAGGTGGATCCGACAGCTCTGTCTTGACTTCCTCTTCATGCACCTGGCACCTTTTCCTCTTTTCATGGTTTCCCGTCTGCTGCAGCTTTGATTTATTACTATTTATTTTCATCATGATTTATTCTGTCATGTTTTTCTTGTCACTTTGTTCTTGTTACTATTCACTAGTCATATTATTTTCATCATATGGTTATTCTCAGTTCTGTTTTTGTTACTTTCATCATGTGTTTATTCTACGTTCTAATTTTGCTTTGTTACTTTCCTTGTTACATTTATATTCAGATCATGTCTCAATTCCTTTCTATTAATCTGTGTTTTCATAGTTGATCATTTAGTTATCATTTGCTCTTTTATGCTGTTCTCATTTCTGTTTGCACTTTGTCTGGTTTTGTTTCGTTTCTACTTAGAGTTTATGTCTGCCTGTTTCAGTATTAGTTCTGTCATGGTGTTTAATTTCTTATTATTCTCTGAGCAGTTTTATCTAGTTTATCTGTCTTATTTGTCTGCTTTTCTGTCTTGATTAAGTCTGTCTCGCCAGTTCCTGTTTAGTCTAGTCTCTTGTTCATGTCTGATTCCTGTTCACGGAAATATGATTCAGTTTTGTTTTTGCCTCTTGTTCCCACTTCACATCCTGCACCTGCTTTCATGTCCTTGTCTCACATCCAGTTATTTATGTTCACTTAACATGTCTCACACCCAGTCATTTATTTTCACTTCACATCCTGCACCTGTCATGTTTTTCTTTCACTCACTCCCGCTCTTGCACCTGCTCACACATCTTTGTCTGTTTCATCACCCCACTCTGTCTTCCTGCCTTCACTATCTTGTCTCATGCCTATCTCTGTTCACTAGCCACACCCCCTTTTTGATTGTTCCTTCACTTGCACCTAGTTAACTCCTGTCTTATTTAATCTCCACCCAGCCACCACACCCTTGCTCGTTTGTTGTCTTTGCACACTTACCAGCTCTGTATCTAGTCCAGATTCTGCTTTGTGTTTTTTGACTTTGCCTTTTGCCTTGCCCATGATGTCTGTGTCTGCTTGTGCCTTTGAACCCTGCTTGCCCAAGACTGCGTTTTTGCCTGACCCTGTTTGTACTTCTGCCTCACCGACTGATCACTTGTGTGCCGAATCAGAGCCAGAATTAAAGACCACGATTTCTTCTTCATCCAGTAGTCCGAGAGTTTGCATTTTGAGTCCAAACACTTCGGAAGCCTGGCACCCGCCGGGCGTGACAGTACAAACGAGCCAGAAAATGGACCCAGCGAACTCCACACTGGTCGCCACAGCCAACGACCTTGCCTTAATCAAGGACATTTTTTCTGAATTAGAATTCTGTTTTGACTGCTTTAGAGCCTGTTTCACACCAAAGAAGAGGTTTGATTATCTCAACCAAGCACTGGATCTTGTTGAGGCTAATGCTTGGCTGTATAGATTTTTCTCAGACCTGGAGAATCTTGATGAATTTTTTGCCATGAAAAAACTCCCCGCCTGGATCAGACAACCTGAAGACCATCTACCATTCAGCCTCCCACTCACTGACAGCGACTCGGAGTGGGAGGACATTGATGACGACGCATCATCAGAGGCTGAAGGTCAGGCGCTGCAGGATACGGCTAATACACTATTCAGGATTCAAGACTTATTTTTTGAATATCAGGACTGCCGCAGTCAGCGGAACAAACAGCAAATTTTTTCAGCTCTTGATCAGATCTTTTCAGCCGAACCTGAGCTGGTAAACAATTTTCCAGAGCTTAAGAGCATTAAATCGCAGTTTGAGCAGGGTTGGGTCCCTCCCTGTATTCAGGACCCCATGGACTTTTTGTTTGAGGCCGAACTCACGTCCACCTGTTATGAGGAGCCGCGCGTCATAACGCTCTCAGACGCTGCCCTTGCTCCACCCTGGTACGACGCAACACCGAAGCCGATCTCTTACCCCATGTCTTCTGGTCCAGAAATACAGCCACTGAGGTCGGTCCCGCTCCAGACTCCTCCCATACCTGCTCCACGACGGAATAAAGCAATGCCCAGTAATCCGGATCCAGCTGAACCACTCGTTGCGGGCGCAAACACTCCAGCGCGCCCACTCCGGGTGGCCCCGATCCCGACTCCCAGGTCAGCCCGAGTGCCCGAGCCAACTCCTCCGACACCTGCTTCCGAGATGGCGGCCACATCCACTTGTTCCTCTGGGCAGTCACTATCCGCACTGCTGCCAGTAGAACCTTCGGAGTCATGCTCATCACCACCCGTAATCTCGTCTGGGAAAGCCTCAGCACGCACAGCGGTCGCTACGCAGACGGAGCTGCCTGGAACCTCAGCATCGTTCAGCATGAATCTCTCGGCGGCTCCAGTTGATTCCATCTCTGCGCTCCCCACGTCGGCCTCGTCTTCATCATCGTCAGAAACTTTCACAGCTCGCTCAGTCTCTCTTCCCCCAGCAGCCGGCTCTGCTTCCGCGTGGAACGCGGTCACTCCGCTGGGGACGCCGTGCAAAGCTGCTCTTTCTATGACGTCAGCTGAGGGTCATTTAGTTATCATTTGCTCTTTTATGCTGTTCTCATTTCTGTTTGCACTTTGGTTTTGTTTCGCTTCTACTTAGAGTTTATATCTGCCTGTTTCAGTATTAGTTCTGTCATGGTGTTTAATTTCTTATTATTCTCTGAGCAGTTTTATCTAGTTTATCTCCGGTCTGCTTTTCTGTCTTGATTAAGTCTGTCTCGCCAGTTCATGTTTAGTCTAGTCTCTTGTTCATGTCTGATTCCTGTTCACGGAAATATGATTCAGTTTTGTTTTTGCCTCTTGTTCCCACTTCATATCCTGCACCTGTCATGTTTTTCTTTCACTCACTCCCACTCTTGCACCTGCTCACACATCTTTTCCTGTTTCATCACCCCACTCTGTCTTCCTGCCTTCACTATCTTGTCTCATGCCTATCTCTGTTCACTAGCCACACCCCCTTCTTGATTGTTCCTTCATGTGCACCTAGTTAACTCCTGTCTTATTTAATCTCCACCCAGCCACCACACCCTTGCTCGTTTGTTGTCTTTGCACACTTACCAGCTTTGTATCTAGTCCTGTTTTTGCCGTGTATCCAGATTCTGCTTTGTGTTTTTTGACTTTGCCTTTTGCCTTGCCCATGATGTCTGTGTCTGCTCGTGCCTTTGAACCCTGCTTGCCCAAGACTGCGTTTTTGCCTGACCCTGTTTGTACTTCTGCCTCACCGACTGATCACTTGTGTGCCGAATCAGAGCCAGAATTAAAGACCACGATTTCTTCTTCATCCAGTAGTCCGAGAGTTTGCATTTTGGGTCCAAACAGTTCGGAAGCCTGGCACCCGCCGGGCGTGACATCGACGCCCGGGATCAAATCAATGGCACAATCGTAGGGACAGTACGGGGGCAGCGTAAGTGCCAGATCCTTGCTGAAGACGTCAGCAAGGTCGTGGTACTCGGCTGGCACCGCCGCCAGATTGGGGGGAATTTGAACCTCCTCTTTAGCTGTCACACCGGGTGGAACCGAGGATCCTAAGCACTCCCGGTGGCAGGTTTCGCTGCACTGCGCCACAACCCCAGATGGCCAATCTATCCAGGGATTGTGCTTTACCATCCATGGAAAACCCAAAATCACTTGGGAGATAGAAGGTGTTACATAAAACACAATCTCCTCCCTGTGATTCCCAGACACAACCAATGTCACGGGCTGTGTCTGGTGTGTGATTAGTGGGAGAAGGGTGCCATCTAGTGCCCCTACCTTCAATGGTGAAGGTAGGGCCACTAGAGGGAGCCCAACTTCCCTTGCCCATCTGCTGTCCAGCAGATTCCCTTCCGACCCCGTGTCCACCAGTGCTGGGGCGTGAAGGGTTAGATCCCCACTCAGGATCGTGACTGGGATGCATGCGGATTTACGGGATTTCCCCGTGTGAGTGTTATGGCCCACCCTTAGCCCAGACTCTAAGGGCGGGCATTGTAGTTTAACCGCTTGGGGGCAGTTCTTTTGTATATGCTCGCTTGAGCCACAGAAAAAACACTCCCCACGGGCCAGCCTCAGTTGTCTATTGTTAGATTTTACTTTGGCCCTGCTCGTGTCTATAGCTTCGTCAGCAGGGGAAGCTGTTGCCACACGGAGCTCTCTGGCTGTGGATCGTGGGGACGGCTGCACCTTTTCGTCCCAGAAGGAAGAGGGATGGCTCGTGCCTGGCCACGCCCTTCGCCCCACTCCCGACGATGTTCTTCCAGTCGGTTGTCTAACCGTATAACCAGGTCGATAAGCCCGTCAAAATCCCGCGGCTCGTCCTTAGCCAGCAGATGCTCCTTCAGGACCGGAGACAGTCTGTTTATGAAGGCAGCGCGGAGTGCAACAGTATTCCAGCCAGCTCTCGCTGCCGCTATGCGGAAGTCGACTGCATACTCGGCTGCACTCCGACGCCCCTGTCTCATCGACAGCAACACATTTGAAGCGGTCTCGCCTCTATTGGGGTGATCGAACACTTGTTTGAACTCCCTCACAAACCCAGTATATGTTGTTAGGAGCCGTGAATTCTGCTCCCAGAGTGCCGTAGCCCAGGCACGTGCCTCTCCTCGAAGCAGATTTATAACACAAGCCACCCGGCTGGAATCCGACGCGTACATGACGGGACGCTGTGCAAAGACGAGTGAACACTGCATCAGGAAGTCTGCGCACGTCTCGACACAACCGGAGGGCTTATGTATGCTTCAGGGGACGGGGGTGGAATGTCTGTATTCGGCCCCAGGTCAGCAGGAGGAGGTGTTGCAGCTGTGCCCTGTGCGTGTGCTTCCACCTGAGCAGTGAGAGCCTCCATCCTCCGACTGAGTATAATGTTCTGCTCGGTTACTAAATCCAACCGAGCAGTGAAGGCGGTTAAGATCTGCTGCAGCTCACCTAACACGCCTCCTGCTGGCACCTGTGCACCTTGCGTTTCCATTGATGGTTCAATCAATGATTGACACGTAGTGACACGGACCCACAACAGGGGGCGTAAATGAACGGACAATGAAAATGCCAAAAGATAACAATTTAATGTTGTGAAAATGTGCACAACGGAATACAGATACTGCTTTTAGGTAACAGTCAATTAAATAACAGGTGACGTGTGGGAAGGCTCAAGGACAGGAGACGCCTATCCAGAGAAGAGCCGGGCCCCACACGATTTCCACTGCCAACGGAGACCTGCAACACACCGGAGCCGCCAAGTCCTGAGTCCCCAGGTGGCCACTGCCTCCAGCTGTCGAATCGGGTACTGCTGGCAGGAAGCACAAACAGGTTATGTGGGTGTGTGAACACCCAGCAACAGTCAGCAAAACTCACAGTTCCTTCCCGAGGGAAAAGTCCTCCACTCCCAGGTAGCAGAAAAACAGAGCATGTGCAGTGCCTACTGTAACACTTAAGAAATTTAAGAGTGGAAACGCCAACTCCTCCAAATTCCCACTAACCAGCTCCAAGCTGTAAGTTTACAGAAGGTTACGACTGCAAAGAGTTAAGAATCACGTACGTGCGTACAGCACAGAAACGGCTGAGAGGTTACCTGTCGGGTAAGCTGATTTCTCGGCAGGGATGTGATGTCACTGCCAGGCTTTTATGGACGATGGTGATGATGAATGATGGGTGACAGCTGTCAGCTCCAGGCTCCTGGTGCTCCTGGTGGGCGACTGCGCCCTCTGGTTCCTGAAGCCCACCTTCAGGCAGGGCGCCCTCTGGTGTTGGGCCAGCAGTACCTCCTCTTCTGGCGGCCCACACAACAGAGAGCCTGCAAAAAGTCTGCCACTCACTCCGCCATCTTAGCTCCTCCCCTAAAAAAAAAAAAGGTGGGATATTCAAACCACAGATGTTGTTGTCCATTCAGCTGCTCCCGTTTTGTTTGGGATCGCCACAACAGATACAGCCAGATCTGAGATATTGTGTTTATGGCTGCTGAGAAGCTGCTGAGCTAAGATGGTAACATTTACATATAAAATTAAGAAAAATATATCAATAGCTTTCAAAACAAAACAAGAGGTGTATCTCATGCAGCCAGTGGAGTACTGTGATGCCACACTGATTTTGAAACAATTGATCACGTGACCTGGAAGCTATTGAGCTAAAATGCTAATATTTACATATAAAAATGAATAAGACTTTATTGATCTCACAGTGGAGAAATTCACATGTTACGTCAGCTCTTAAAAAACACACAAGATGGGTGCGAATAGAGGAAAATGTGCATCAAACAGCGTGAGAGAGAATAATACCTCACCGCTTGTCAAAAGTTTGATGGATGACATCACAGCCAATCAGAATTGACTATGTCACTAAGCCCCGCCCCTAAACCCTCCCTAATCCCGCCCCTATGACGTCACAGCCAATCAGCGTGAGCCCGCCTCCGGAGTCCCGCTCATCCATAATTAGTTCACACACGTGTCATATCAGCCTAATTTGCATTGAATGCTAGTCTGAGCATGTATGGGCATGTCTGCCCAATTTGCATCGACTGGGGTTCACCCCTTCCATGCGTCTCTGATGCTATAATATTATATATCAAATAAAGATTTATAAAATGTAATTATTTAATTCTTTATAAAATGTAATTATTTAATTCATTAAACAATTGTTTAGTCTGGGAGCCCTGTGGGATTAACCCTTTAAAAAAACGGTTCTGACAGAAACGCTCATTGCAGGTGATGTGTGCGCGCGCACGTGCACGTGTGTGTGTGTTTGCGTCTCCCTTTAAAGCTGGTGAGGTGGAGCTGAGGTGGAATATCTCGCTTTTCAAACCGCGATGGTCCGACGTGTTTTAACTTTGCGCTGCATAGCCGAAACTCCGGTAAATATTACAACGGTCTCTAACAATGGGGCAGTGCCTAAGAAGGTAAAATTATACATAAATCATGTAAAACCGCCTCTACCGCTCGACCACCTGGCTGGGGTAGTGAATTTTGAGTCAGGAGCCTGTCTGGGGTATACGAGGTCTGTTAGAAAAGTACTGGACCTTTTTATTTTTTTCAAAAACCATATGGATTTGAATCACGTGTGACTGCATCAGCCAAGCTTGAACCTTCGTGCGCATGCGTGAGTTTTTCACGCCTGTCGGTTGCGGCATTCGCCTGTGAGTAGGCTTTGAGTGAGCACTGGTCCACCCCTCTCGTCGTTAAGGAAATGGCAGAATGATTTGGAGCTTTGCTGTATCAATTTTTTCCTGAAACTGTGAGAGACCTCCAGGTGGACACCATTCGGAAAATTAATATGGCTTTCAGGAACGATTTTATGGGGATTACACAGATTAAGGAGTGCTCCAGCCGGTTTAAAGGCCGCCCACAGCGGTTGAGAGCACGGCACGCTCCGAGTGCTGATCGACAGGCTCAAACCCCGCTGAAACAACCAGATCATTTCCAACGTGAAGGCTTTGTTGATCCGGGATGTCGTCTGACTTTCACAAAAAGGCAGAAGGCGTGGACATCAGCACTTTTTCGGCACATTCCACTGTTACAGGAGTTTTTTATCATGGAAAAAGAAGCGGATGAATGCGCCACCATGCTGCTCATGGCACGGGACAAAACCACCTCCGGGTTGGTCTCACAGGATGGCTTTCAGGTGGATTTCAGACGGCTTCCAGTTGCTTTTCAGTCGTGTGAATATCCGAGAACTTGAGCATGAGCTGGACATGCCCCAACATGTCCTGTGAGGCTTCATCACGGCGTTGCTTTGCGCCATGCGGTTCCGCCGTGACGCGCGGGATTCCTCCACTCCTCTTTCCATGACAAAAACTCCTGTAACAGTGGAATGTGCCGTTCATTTCTAAACTGGACGCTGTCTTGATCCGGTATGTCGTCTGACTAGCACAGGAATTGCAGAAGACGTGGACATCAGCACTTTTTCGGCACATTGAGACAGACGTGCGGAGGAATTCCGCGCGTCGCAGTAAATATTTGAAAAAAAAAAGATAGACTGTCTCTGATATTTGAGGGGGAAAAAGCCAATGAAAGTGCGGAATTTCTGCGTAAGACTTACAGAGTGGTTAATTAGCACTAACCTCTGCTGGTTTCTGTTTTTTCTCTGTGTTCTCAGGTGAAGCTGAGGTGGAGCTGCTGGGTGAATTTGCTTTTTGCTTGGTGCGTCTGCTGTTGGTGACATCAAGGCTTGTCTCCTGGCTGTCAAACTGCACATGGGTGTTGTCTGAGCGGTGTCAGATGTCAGGGCTGAACCCCATCTGTCAAGACAGCACATGGCTCTGAGTGGCGTCTCACAGCTGATCAGCGTTCTGCTGAGTGGGTGTCCACAGCTGACTGTCCGATTCCCACTCCAAAATGGAGGCCAGTATCTGGGCCAATTCAGGGCCGGTTGTCAGGCTAATCCCAGACTTGTGTGAGTGATTCTGGGAAAGACACAGTGACAGCCAATGCACTGTGACGTCATTGGCTGGTCTCTCTGGTTACTAATCCAACATGGCGGGAAACGCTCCAAAACCGCTGTGTTTCTGTATATATCTGACATTTCTCATACAACCCCAATATTTGCTCATTTTGAAATGGATGTTTCAGAAAAGCTGGGACAGTGGTATGTTTACCACTGTCTTACATCACCTTTCCTTCTAACAACACTCAATAAGCGTTTGTGAACTGAGGACACTAATTGTGAGTGTCATGATTAGGGATGGGTAGAGAGAACTGGTCCTTTCGGGTATCGTTAAGAAATGATTCGATCCACCGACATCAATAACCTTTTTGCTTAACGATTCCCTTATTGGTCCTTCAGAGTGGCATTATTTTTGGGAATGTTTGTCAGGATAGAAAGTATGATATGATATGATAGAAATGATAGTTTCTCTACATTGATAACAGGCCCTTTCTGCAGCGTGGCTTTGCTTTGACCCTTGAACCAATCGAAGCAGTGATTAGCAGATCAAAGCAGTGCTTCGATCTCCTACTTTGTTGATTCATTGTTTTATTTTGCTTTATCTTAATATTTCCCTGCTAAAACCCTAAAGAGCATATGTTTGTGAGTAATATTTACCTTTTTATGATAACCAACCTGTTATGTTCTTCTGAAACAGTTGATATATGTATTTTATAACTTAAAACGGAACTGATGCTAACGTGTTAGCACGTCTATGGCGTTTTCAATGTTAAAGTTAGCATTAAGCAGCATTAAGCTGTTCATGCCTCAGCATGTTTGTGTGCATTGTTTTCTGTATAATAATTAATGGCTCAGCGTTCGTTGTCATAAAGGAGTCAAATTTAAATTTTTAAAATTTATTTTATTCATATATTAATAATAATAGCGACAACAACAATAATAGTATTAATAGCTCATAATAACTAATAATGCTACAATACAATTTTAGAGAAAGAGACAAAAGGAACCTGATGAAACAAAACAACAGAAAAGATAAAACCAACTAACAATGAAAATAAATACATACAGAATTAAATAACTTTCCTGTGAATACCTAGTGACTCTTACACCTCCACTTCATCCCTGTTTTATTTAAGTTTAATGACAATTTGTCAAACCATATTTTCAGTTTGTTAATTTCGTCAGTGATTTCCTCCAGAACTATCTGCCAAGCTAGAAAACTGTTGCATCCTAGTAAGAGCAGAATACTACTGGAATGAATTTGAATAAAGAAAGTTTTTTTTTTCCTCACTGCAGTTTATTGTCTGGAATAGTCCCTGATTGCATTTCAGAGCTTCTAAAATTCAAACATTTTCGTGTGGGTGGTGTTGGGGGGTAATTTTGGGTTACAGCTTTTTTGTTTTTCACTACTTTAATCCCTGAATATGTTGATTGTGAGTCACTTTTGTGCGGATTAAAGTCACTAACTGGTACTCCTGTCTTGTGAGAAAGAAACGAGAATCGTCCTTCATTCTGTTCACACAGCTCCAAACGGTGTGCAGCTCTCTGCTGAGTCAAGTTAGAACGATAGAGTCCATTCGGAATTAATAAATTCAAAGCGAAATGCCATTTAAATCAAATGACACCTCTTTCCAAACTGCAATCAATCAAAACGTTTTTTCCTCCCAAAATGAAACGTTCTGCTCTGTCATGCAGCAGCCAGCTGAGCTCAGCTCAGAGGTATGGAGAGACATTCATGCCAAAATGCCTGAAAGGTAATGCTTTTGACAAAAACTACAGATTTTATTTATTTTTATTTATGTCCAGAGATCAAGGATCCAGTGACCAATTTAAAATGTTGTTGACATAGAAAACCCGTAAAGCCTACTTTTAGTACACAGAAAATTCACAAGAGGTATTGATAAGGGAATCGATAAGGAATCAGATCGATAAGCGGTAAGATCCCTAGTCATGATTGGGTATAAAAGGAGCATCCCCCAAAGTCTCAGCCATTCACAAGGAAAATGTGGTGAGGATCAGCACTTTGTGAACAACTGTGTGAAAAAATATTCCAACCGTTTAAGAACAATATTTCTCAGCATTCAATTATTATTAAACCTTTATTTAACCAGGAAAAGAGTCTCACTTAAATAAAAACTCTCTTTTACAAGAGCATCCTGGCCAAGACAGGCAGCAAGGTTACGTGTCAATTTCAGCATTCCACCACACATACAGAATAAACAATTACCAGCCAATGGAAAAGTTTCGGTATAAAAGTTCAAAAACAACACATTTTTACAATATAATTTAAAAACAAAAAAACAGTTAAAACAACTACATGTCAATGTGCCAGCATCTCTGTCATTTAAAAGTCCTTTAAAAGATTCTAAGGAGACCAGCTCCCTCAGTTTTAGGTCATTCTGTAAAAGGTTCCATGCAGAGGGTGCAGCAAACTGAAAGCCCTTCTTTCCCAGCTCTGACCGGACCTTTGGAACTGACAATAAAAAATGGTCGGCAGAACGAAGATGATAGGAACCAATACATTTCCGAGAAATATACTGTTGGGAAGGTGTCGTAGCACGGACCCACAACAGGGGGCGCTAAAGAACGGACAATGAATAAGCCAAAAAGTAACAATTTAATGTTGTGACAACACACAACTAAACACACAAAAATTGTAAAGTCAATTAACACCAGGTGACGTGTGGGCAGGCTCGAAGATAGAAGACCCCCGACGAGAGAGAAGCCGCGTCCCACACGGCTTCCACCACCAACGGTCTGAAGAACACCGGAGCCGCCAAGTCCCGAGTCCCCAGGTGGCCTCTGTCTTCGGCTGTCGACCCTGGTACTGCTGGCAGAAAGCAGAGACAAGATGAATGAGTGTGAGTCCGCACACTCAGTAGTCCACAGTCTGCACACAGTTAGGAGGGAGCACCTCCACCTCCAATCACACACTCGTGCAGCTCCTGATTAACCACTTATCTGGTTTGGGGTGTGAGGCGAAGCCGTCGCTGTCACACCAAACGCCAATTCCACAGATAAGGAAACCACCAGGAAAACGGCTGCAACAGAAGTTCAGATTATTACACAATGTATGAATCAGCAGAGAAATTACCTCTTGGTAGTCGATTTCTCAGCGGGGAGGTGGAGTTGCAGTCCGGCTTATGTAGTGGTGTAGATGAGTGACAGCTGGTGCGATGAGTGACAGCTGTCACTTCTTCTGGGTCTGACGCCCTCTCGTGCTTGGAGCCCGCACTCCAAGCAGGGCGCCCTCTGGTGGTGGTGGGCCAGCAGTACCTCCTCTTCAGCGGCCCACATAACATATACATTTGTAAGTAACCAGGAAGCTGACCAAGTAAACATTTATAGATGAGTAAATACAGATGCCTAAGCCTGCAAAACGCCAAGGAGGACCAAGCAACACGAGCATAAAGAATGCAGTGATGTGTAAGAGCTCTGAGGCCAGTGATGAACCTCAGAGCTCCATGATAGACAGCATCAAGAGCTCTCAGACTCTGAGCTGATGAGTGCATGTACAATGCATCGCCATAGTCCAACATTGGCATAAAAGTGGCGGCAACAAGCCTCTTCCGGGCCTCAAAGCACAGACAAGTCCGAATTTGAAAAAAAGAAACCCAACCTGATTCTGAGTCGATTTACAAGCAGATTAATATGATATGCAAATGAAAGTGTATTGTCATTCCAAATTCCAAGATATTTGTATTGTTTAACAAATTCCATTTGAATTCCCTGCAAGGTGGTGATTTGTGGCAGGATTTGAAGGTTGGATTTGGTGTTTGAAAACAACATGACTTTTGTTTTGTCTGAGTTTAGGATAAGTTTTAGATTAAGAAGATTATTTTGAATAATGTCAAAAGCTGATTGTAAATGAATGATGGCTTGTGCGGGTGATTGTGTAGAGCTGTAGATAATTGTGTCATCAGCGTAAAAATGTGAATGTGTATTTATGATATTCTGATTTATGTTATTAATGTAGAGAATGAATAGTAGAGGTCCTAATACTGATCCCTGTGGAACTCCCTTGGTGAGGGTGAGTGTTTGTGATGTGAATCCATCTTCACACACTGAGTCCATCCTGAGAGGTAGTTGTGAAACCATTTTACTGTCTGATTTGAAAATCCACATGCAGTGAGCCTATGTTCCAATAACGTATGATCAACTGTATCAAAAGCTTTTGCGAGATCTATGAACAGGGCTGCACAATGATGTTTATTGTCCAGGGTGGTAATGATGTCATTGACTACTTTTAAGGCAGCAGTGGTTGTGCTATGTTGCTTCCTGAAACCAGACTGAAAATCAGATAAGATATTATTGTCAGAAAGAAATTCTTTAACTTGAATACTGATGAGTGACTCCAGTAGTTTGATGTGGATAATTTGGATATTGGTCTGTAATTATTCAAGTGTTGGATCGCCACCTTTTAACAGAGGGAGAACAAAAGCCGATTTCCAAATTGATGGAATTTCATTTGTGGCCAGAATGAGGTTGAAGAGGTGAGTCAAAGGTGAGGCTATAAAGTCAGCTGCTATTTTTATGAAATAGGGCTCAAGGTTGTCAGGTGTCAAGGAGATGTCAAGATGTTTAAGAGTTTGAGGGCTTTATGCACCTCACTGACTGTGAAAGAGGCGAAACTAAAAGGATGAGTTATAGCAACACGAGAATCTACACTTAAGTCTACTAAGTTTCTGTGAGTACTATGAAGTGAATCGAACAAGGAACCTGACGCTACAAAGTGTTTGTTAAAACAGTCCAACATCTCTGCTTTATCGTAAATTTTTTGAGTGTCTGTTACAATACAAGATGGGAGCTCAGCCCATTTATTAGTTTGATTAATAGATTTAATTGTCTTCCAAACCTTCATTGGGTTATAAAGATTTTGTGTCATTTGAGTGAGGAAGTGATCTGCTTTAGCATTTCTAATGGCAACTGTACACGAATTCCGTAATTGAACTTGAGCCAGTCCTTCTCAGTGTTTGTTTTTCTGGCTTCAGCCCAAGCCAGATTACGACTGTGTAACAGACTGGATAAATTAGGTGTGAACCAAGGATTGTTTCGTCCTTTCACTCTAAACTTTCTAAAAGGTGCAAGCTTATTAACAATGCTGTTAAAACCATCATAAAAATACTTCCAGGCATTTTCGACATCAGCAATCAAATAAATCCTATCCCAGTCAAAACTGTACAAATTGTGGTAGAAACTCTGCTGTGAAAAATGTTTCATATCGCACTTTATGATAATGCGAGGCTTTGTTTTAGGTATCTTTGTATCTCTTGCAATTGCAATGACACAATGATCACTCAAGTCATTTGCAAATATTGAAGCAGGAGTATATTTATGTGGAATGTTAATCAAAACTAAGTCGATTAAGGTAGATTTTTCTGGATTTTTGGAGTTTGGTCTTGTGGGACTGCCAACAATTTGAGAAAGATTCAGTGCATCACAGTGGACTTTAAACTCATTGGATACTGGTTGCAACCAGTTCAGATTAAAATCCCCAGCAACAACAATTTCACTGAATTTCAGCTCTGACAAAAGCTGTATTAAGGAAATGAGAGCAGTACTGTTGTGTGGGCCGCTGAAGAGGAGGTACTGCTGGCCCACCACCACCAGAGGGCGCCCTGCTTGGAGTGCGGGCTCCAAGCACGAGAGGGCGCCAGACCCAGAAGAAGTGACAGCTGTCACTCATCCTCTGCACCAGCTGTCACTCGTTCATCATCACCACCATAAAAGCCGGACTGCAACTCCACCTCCCCGCCGAGAAATCGACTACCATTACCAAGGTAATTTCTCTGTGAACTTAAGACTGTGTATCTGTCTAAACTCTTCTTTGCAGCCGTTTTCCTGTCGGTGAGACTCGTCTGTGGAGGTGGCGTTTGAGGTGTTCAGCGACAGCTTCGCAACACCTCCCACCCAGATAAGTGCTCAAACAGGAGCTGCACAAGTGTGTGATTGGAGGTGGAGGTGCTTCTTCCCTCTCTGACTGTGGATTTACTGAGTGTGCGGACTCACACTCACTCATCATATTTCTGCTTTCTGCCAGCAGTACCAGGGTCGACAGCCGAAGACAGAGGCCACCTGGGGACTCGGGACTTGGCGGCTCCGGTGTTCTTCAGACTGTTGGTGGTGGAAGCCGTGTGGGACGCGGCTTCTCTCTCGTCGGGGGTCTTCTATCTTCGAGCCTGCCCACACGTCACCTGGTGTTAAATTGACTGTGCAGATTACAGTATGTTTCATTGTGTATTATCACAACATTAAATTGTTACCTTTTTGGCTTATTCATTGTCCGTTCATTTGCGCCCCCTGTTGTGGGTCCGTGCTACGACACCTTCCCAACAAGTACTGTGAGTACAGTGGCAAGGAATTTAGGAATTCCATCATCTACAGTCCATACTATAATCAGAAGATTGGATGTACCTTTCAGCAATGATGGTGCCATCACAGATGTGTAAGTTGCCCATGCAATGGGCACTAACACAACCCCATACCATCACAGATGCTGGCTTTTGAAATTTGTGCTGGTAACAATCTAGATGGTCTTTTTCCTGTTTTGTTCGGAGTCCACGGCGTCCATGAGTTCCATAAACAATTTGAAATGTGGACTCATCAGACCACAGCACACTTTTCCACTTTGCATCTGTCCATTTCAAATGAGCTTGGACCCAGAGAAGGCGGTGGCATTTCTGGATGTTGTTGATGTATGACTTTCGCTTTGCATGGTAGAGTTTTAACTTGCACTTGTAGATGTAGCGACAAACTGTGTTAACAGACAGTGATTTTCTGAAGTGTTGCTGAGCCCATGCGGTAACATCCTTTACACAATGATGTTGGTTTTTAATCCAGTGCCACCTGAGGGATCAAAGGTCATGGGCATTCAATGTTGGTTTTCGGCCTTGCCGCTTACGTGTAGAAAGTTCTTCAGATTCTCTGAATCTTCTGATTATATTATGGACTGTAGATGATGGAATTCCTAAATTCATTGCCATTGAACGTTGAGAAATATTATTCTTAAACTGTTAGAATATTTTTTCACACAGTCGTTCACAAAGTGGTGATCCTCACCACATTTTCCTTGTGAATGGCTGAGACTTTTGGGGATGCTCCTTTTATTTCCAATCATGACACTCACAATTAGTGTCCTCAGTTCCCAAACACTTATTCAGTGTTGTTAGAAGGAAAGGTGATGTAACACTGTGCTAAACATACCACTGTCACCAGGGCTGGATCCAGAGCGAAAATCTGACAGATGAATTTTTGCCCAATGATAAAATAAAAATTATAAGCGTCTTGTTATTCAGTAATCTTAATTCTTTTATTTGTGTTCAACATACACTGTCACACTTCTTTTAATATATTTATTATACTTCATGGACCATAGTGAACGCTTCTTATTTATTTATTTATTATAAATATGATGTCCTAAAAAAACAACACTATAACAACAATTGACATGGTGGATCCTTGATCTCTGGACATATATAGGAATAAACAAAATCTGTAGTTTTTGTCAAAAGCATTTCCTTTCAGACATTATTGGCATCTTTTCATATAGCTGAGCTGAGCTCTTGCAGCTGCTGCGCTGCACGTCTGTATTACAACGTTTGTAAGAGGTGTCATTTTATTTAAAGCAGCAATTAATTTTGAAGTTATTAATACCGACTGGACTCTCTCTTGGCAGAGAGTCGCACAGCGTTTGGAGTTGTGCCAGCGGAACGGAGGACTATTCTCATTTCTTGACTGCAACAAGACAAGTGTCACAGTTAGTGACTTTATTCCACACAAAAGTGACTCACGGTATTTTAATGGCTTTGAGAGGAGTTAAGAAGCGGACTTGCTGTTTCTGAAGAGCTGTGAATCAAACAACCAACGAGCTAGTGGATCGAAGCATTGCTTCAATGATTCACGCTTGAAAGTGGATTCACGCTGCAGAAACGGTTGATTACAGACCCGCTGCAGACCAAACCCTGAATATCCAACTTTATTTGTACGTCCGTATGACTCTGAAACTCGGAACAATCTGTATAGGTTGACATGTATGGTCAGAAAACCACCGAAAATGTAATTTCAGTCATCATAGAATGCCTTTGAAAACTATTTATAAACCACTCACTGTTTCTTACTGAAATAAGTGCCTAATTTTCCTTGCACAGCTTTTTTCCTGGATGCCATGATCATCAACTCAACTGGACTGACACAATGTTTGTTTTGATCCACCTGCGCAGTGCATTGTGGGATCAAATCAAAAGCTGTGTTCACCACGGGGACATGTTTGGCACTTTTTTTTTTTACCGATGACGAATGATGCGTAAAAAAATCTGACTGATGCAACTGCATCAGTCCAAATCGGTCTGGGTCCGGGCCTGGTCACAGCTTTTTTGAAACATGTTGCAGGCATCCATTCCAAAATGAGCAAATATTTGCACAAAAATAATAAAGTTTAGCAGTTCGAACATTAAATATCTTGTCTTTGTGGTGTATTCAGTTGAATATAGGTTGAAGAGGATTTGCAAATCATTGTATTCTGTTTTTATTTACATTTCACACAATGTCCCAACTTCATTGGAATTAGGGTTGTATATCATGTAAAAGATGGTGAGAAATAAATACTTCTAAAACCAAAACTGTTGTTCTTGTAACCAGATAACGCTTCTGAAGTAATTTACAAGACATCTCATGGACATCAGCGCGCTTTTCAAAAGCTCTTGCATGCGCACACGCACGTCCTCCTGCAGACAGCATCAAAAAGAATGTTCTCTTAATTAAAATGAGCTGTAATTTGTACAAGAAGTTTTGAAAACAAACCTACATTATAATGCTTGGATTTCAGTATAAACTAAATTTTGTCACTTTACTGAAATTTGGGTGGCATTATACCTTTAATATATAAATATACATGCTGATCTGCGCTCCAATACAGAAGATGGCGATAATGCACAAATATGCCGTTTTCAACAAAGAAGAAGAAATTTAGGCGTTGGAAGAAGAAGAAAAGAAGAAGGGTGAGGGAGTGGAAAAAAGGACGATGATCACTGGGAATCATATTATCACTTGTTTTTAAGAAATTCAGATTAAAGGAAGTCGATTAAGACCTAATTTTGTAGTCTTCAGCCTCAACCTCGTTTTCCTTCACGTAGTAAATTTGTTGGGACGTTGTATGTGACAACTGAATTCGGCAAACGTCGTCATTTGTGGTGAGACTTGGTCCAGGATGGAGGAAGAGGCACGCAAGCTCGCTCAAGAAGGAATAATTAAGAAACTGATCAGTCCTGGAAAGGGCTACTTATCGACTTTCCCGAGTGGAACCAAGGTAACGTGTGTGTGCAGACATTGTTGCCTTTGTGGTAATGTCAAACATTTTGGTACCGCTGGTTTAAAAATTCACGTTTCACTCCAGTTTATTTATTTTCGTCGACGGCAAGATAAGGGGTGGGACGAGATGGGTTGTGCATGAGTGGTGATTGGTTCTCTAACTTCTTCACTGTGTTTCCAGTCTCTTATTGGTCAGGATATTTTCCACAGATACTGTCTAGGGCAGTGGTGTTGAAATGTTTTGCAAAGAGGGCCAGATTTGGTGAGGTGACTCTGTCTGGGGCTGACCATACAGCCCGACATTCAACCATTAACATTAAATGCATGTGAACTATTTTATGGAATTTTTTATTGCAAATGACATACTTTTCATTTCTTCACATAGAACACAAATATTTCTAAAGTTTTTACCAAAATCACATTTGAAGCCAACATAAAATGAAGAAAAAGTCTGTCTTGAAAAAAAACAAAAAAACCTTTTGGATTAGTGGTTAGCACTGTTGCCTCACAGCAAGACGGTCATAGGATTGATTCTCTCCTGGTCCTTTCTGTGTGAAGTTTGCATGTTCTTCCCGTTTGTGTGGGTTTTGTCCGGGTGCTCCGGTTCCTCCCACATTTAAAGTTATGCATGTTAGGGGAATTGGAAACTATAATTAACCAGGTCTCCCTTGCAAAATAGATCTCAATCTCACTGGGACTAACCAGTTAAATAAAGGTTAAAAGAAAGGCTATAAAACTCCACTGTATTATTCACCAACAAGTTCCTTGTGTCAAACAGCTGAAATATGATCATGTTTTGAAACCGGTGATAAAGGCAGTTCATTATATTCGCTTCAAAGCCCTGTGCCACCGCCAGTTTCAACAGTTTCAACTTGACATCCAGGTTGAATATAGAGATGTGTATCACAACAACATAAAATGGCTCAGTCGGGGGTAGGGATTGGTATTGTTAACATTTTATCTATATCGATACTATTATCAATTCCGCTCAATTCCATTATCGATACCTCCTGTGAATTTTCTTTGTACTACAAGTAGGCTTTACAGGTTTTCTGTGTCAACATCATTTTATTGAGTCTTAAAAGTTAATAAATATGAAGTATATGTACATGGTGGATCCTTGATCTTGGGACATAGATAGAAAAAAGTCTGTAGTTTTTGCCAAAAGCATTTCCTTTAAAGACATTAATGGCATGATTGTCTCTTCATACATCAGAGCTGAACTCAGCTGGCTGCTGGAGTCTGCAGGTTTGCAGCCATACAGTCTTATGCTGCGTTCACACTGCATGCCACGCGACGCCACAAATTCGCATCTCATTTGAGGACCTCCTGTCCCGTTCGCGCACGCACATGTGAACAATTAAAAAAAACAAAAAAACAAACAAACAAACTGACTGCCGCTGCAGTGCTGCTGCCTCCTCTCCCCTCAAACTCTGTCATAATTGTGTTATAAACCAGTCACCATTTGTTTTATTATACATCTGTGTAGTTAATAAATAAAATCTTCACGGACGATTCGTTCGCGCGTGCATGTAAAAAAAAAAAAAAACTAGCCGTTGTTGCAGTGCTGCTGCTCACTCTCCCCTCAAACTCTGTCATAATTATGAAATAAAGGACAATACGGACATAAGTCCTGCTCACAGGCTGGCTGCCACAGGCAGGACATGTCCACACCAAGTATAAACTCCAGACATCTCCACGTCACTACATATCCAGTCCCTGATTCGTCAATGCGATGCGACAAGACGAAAAAGTTTAGATTTTTCAGCTTGGGTAGGAGCGTGACACGATATTGCGCCACAAACATGCCAATCGCTCAAAATCGCTTCATTCACGTCCATCGCGTTGCATTGCGTCGCATTGCGTGGCTTGAACTTTTGTGGCGCCACAGCGCGTCCTTCCATAGGGATTACATAGCAACCTGTCACAGCCATCGCTCACGTGTCCTCCGGTGTGAACGCGGCATTAGGCTGCAACAGGGATTTTGGTCCACTCCTTCATACAGATCTTCTCCAAATCTTTCAGGTTTGGAGTTTCAGCTCCCTCCAAAGATTTTCTATTGAGTTCAGGTCTGGAGATTGGCCAGGCCACTCCAGGACCTTGAAATGCTTCTTATGGAGCCCCTCCTTAGTTACCCTGGCTGTGTGTTTGGGGTCATTGTCATGCTGGAAGACCCAGCCATGACCCGACTCATCTTCAATGCTCTTACTGAGGGAAGGAGGTTGTTTGCCAAAATTTTGCAATACATGACCCCATCCGTCCTCCCTTCAATAGGGTGCAGTCGTCCTGTCCCCTTTGCAGAAGAGCATCCCCAGAGTATGATGTTTGTACCCCCATGGTTCACGGTTGGGATGGTTTTCTTGGGTTTGTTCTCATCCTCTAAACATGGTAAGTGGAGTTGATTCCAAAAAGCCCTATTTTGGTCTCATCTGACCACATGACCTTCTCCCATGCCTCCTCTGGATCATCCAGATGGTCAGTGGTGAACTTCAAGCGGGCCTGGACATGTGCTGGCTTGAGCAGGGGGACCTTGCTGCCCTGCACGATTTTAAACCATGACAGCATCATGTGTTACTAAAGTAATCTTTGTGACTGTGGTCCCAGCTCTTTTCAGGTCATTGACCAGGTCCTCCTGTGTAGTTCTGAGCTTTCTCAGGATCATCCTTAACCCACAAAGTGAGATCTTGCATGGAATTCCAGACCGAGGGAGATTGACAATCATCTTGTGTTTCTTCCACTGTCTAATACATAATCATAACAGTTGTCTTCTACCAAGCTGCTTGCCTGTTGTCCTGTAGTTCATCCCAGCCTTGTGCAGGTCTACAGTTTTGTCCCTGGTGTCCTTAGACAGCTCTTTGGTCTTGGCTATGGTGGACAGGTTGGAGTGTGATTGATTGAGTGTGTGAACAGGTGTCTTTTATACAGGTAACAAGTTCAAACAGGTGCAGTTAATACAGGTAAAGGGCTTCTTAAAGAAAAATTAACAGGTCGGTGAGAGCCAGAATTCTTGCTGGTGGGTAGGGGGTCAAATACTTATTTTCCCCAATGTGAGTTGAGGATGCACAACAGCGGAAATAAATGGCATTCTCCTTGATAAACTGTCTCCGTTCCTCAAGAGGTTTCTCTCTGAAACCCCTACACTTGTTAAGAGTGTGAGCGGTTCTCTTCTTTGTATTTAAAGCCAACTCATCCTCTTTAGCTGCTTCTATCTCTAGTAGGAGATCTGTAAGGTCACGCAGCTTTTGTGCATCTTTGTTGGATATCTTTGGGAAGTTCTCTTGGGAAGTCTCTCTAGTTCTCTAGTCTAGTAAAAAGAGCTTTTCCATTGGCTTCAGGCGTCCCGTAACATTGCTCTAGATGATCCCACACCATTCTCAAGCCAGCTTCTGGGTGCCTTATGTGAACTGATTTGATATGTTCCTCCACTTTCTCTCTGCCTTCTCCTGACACTGGGAAGTGACAGGTCGTGGTGAGATATAGTAGGTATCTCAGGTTGCATTTGTTGATGGTGAGGCAATGCAGGACTCTGAAACTGCTCTACTGGGAAGGGGCTTATCTCTTTTCTTCTTCCATTTTGCCTAGATGTTCAGCCAAACTAATCTTTGGAGGTTGTTGTTTGACGTCAGTGGCTAATTCGAGTTCAGGTAGGTCACCATTGTCATCTTCAAATGCCGCTTCTAAAGCTGCAGCCTCAGCCAAGGCTGCTTCCTTTTCTTTTTCATCTTGCAGCGCTTCGAGCTGCGCGTCAATCTTACCTCTTTCTACTTTGATTTTGATCTCTTTCTTAGAGAAAGTGGCTCTGGCCTCTGCTGCCTTTGCCTTTGCACCAGCAATTGCTAAAGCCATGCTTGCCTTTGAGCTGCTAGAAGATCGTGATGAACGGAAGCACACTGACCGGATCTCTAAATCATCCCCGTCTCTTTTGCTGTGCACTTGGGCTTTTGCTGTTAGCATGTTCTCTGCTGTCTGGCTTTTCTCTTCCATGTTAATTGCAGCCTAGAGACTTTCTACTGTTGCAGTTTGTGGAAAGCAGTAGGTTGTAGAGTGCTGTACAGGAGTCTTAAAGTGCAGAAGCGTTGAGAAGATATCCTTTCACTATACTGGCCTCACTCTTCGTGCTTGAAAAAGCTTATCCAGCAAGCTAAACAATCAGACATGCTCAGAGAAGACTCTCAGACCATAGAAGTTGCGTTGTCTTTGAGTTTACTGAGGGACATGACTTGACTGTGAAACTGTAATACAAGCAATACAGAATGCTATGAATGTATACTCTTCAATGTAACTCACCCACCAAATCCTTATCACACAAACTAAGTATTTATCATATACACAGTCATCCTTGAACAATACACATGAATAAATATGCCATTAAAGTATTAAAGAAATCCTGCACATTTCCCAGACTAATTATTCAAACTAGCTGTAATACAAATCTGTTTTATTTAGTTTTTCTGCAGATATACATAAACATCAGTCTCTCGTAATGTCAAAACAAATAAATATCACGTAACTTACCGATATGGCCTTTGATTGCTTAAATAAACAGAAAAATATCCCTTCCACAGGACAGGAGAAGACACTGCCTAGCAGTACTAGTCACGAG
Source organism: Thalassophryne amazonica (assembly GCF_902500255.1). NCBI lineage: Eukaryota > Metazoa > Chordata > Actinopteri > Batrachoidiformes > Batrachoididae > Thalassophryne > Thalassophryne amazonica. The sequence goes on along the minus strand of NC_047105.1, from coordinate 142,233,335 downwards.
TTCTTTTTTCAATAAATGAAACAAACTTAACTTAAAAAAATGACAGCCACATTGTTATACTGTGCCACTAGATGGCAGTGTTTCACTAATAAAATATAGAAAAGATTTATCTTTCAGTTAAAGGGTTAAAATGGGTTCTCAGTTAAGGGGCACCTAAGTTGATGTTTCAGACTGATGGACAGTTATTTCAACTGACCACAAGGTGGCAGTATGCGCCTGTTAATCTTTAGAAAGAAACGGCAATTCTATAAGCAGAAACAGTGTATAAAAAAAGAGAGAGCGAGTACATCCTGTAAGGTGGTTGTAATGTTCATCATTTGTTAAAAATAAAAGAAGGCAAAAAAAAAAAAAAGGAGAATGTGACGCCTGGTCATCCATTTGAGAAGGTACAGCTAAGTTCCTACAGAAGTCCCTTGGTGGATTTTCTGTTCCAGGTGTATTTCTCACCCTGAACCAGAAGTTGAAAGAGTCACAGCGCCTCATTCATTCACATTTATCACATGCATCAGCTGATTCTTCAGCAGTCGAGCGCAGTAAAAATAAATCTCAGGATCCACCAAGACAAAAATGAAAAGTCAGTGGTACACTGACAAATCATGTTGGAAGGTCTTGAAATGTTCCTGATGTGGGCCAAATTAAGAAATATCTTTAAAATGTAAAGAAACACAAACAGTTAATAATAAGTTATTTAAAGTTGAGTATTTTCTTGTAGTGATAGCAGTAACAGTTAAAACACTGTGGTCTGAACAGCACAGAGAATCCACATGATAACAATTGTAAATGAATATTATACAATCAAAATGTACATTTTTATGCTTTTCATCATGTTAATAAGAGGCTGCAGCAACTCCCTGGCACGCAAAGGATTGTGGGATATCTCAACTGGGCGAATACTGCCATGAACACTGCCAACTGGCCAGGATGTTAAAGACCAAACTTCACTTTCCCCCAGAATGACATGAACAGGAAACAATAGCAGGTCACACAACCTAAGCTTCCTTCTGGCATGTTTACATAAAACAAACACAATAACATTGTCTATAAACCCAGAGAATATATTCACAAGAGCTTTAGGCACAATATACAAAGTTTAATGCTGTTGTCTGGGTGCAGCGGTTAAAGTGCAGCCTCATCAGAGTGTCTCAATGCATTTCTCCTGTTGTGAAACTTTACCCATAATGCACTGCAGCATGTGTGTCCAAACACTAAAACCTTCAAAATTAGTGCATTACTTTAAAACTAAAACATATAGCTGAAATTTTCACTTTATTAAATGCCAGATGTGATATTAATTTAAAAAAACTTGTCTGGGATTAGTTTGGTTAAAATTTTAACGATAATTTAAAACTGTATGCCTGTTGATGACTTGTGTGATATGCCGGCCAGTCTGTATCATGTAAAATGAAACAGACTTTTTCATCTCTCGCTTCCTTTCTCTCCTGTAACCAGCTCTCTTCTGCCTGCAGAGGATAGAGCTGTCTGTCTGCTACAAAACATTTAACAGGCAGGTACTAAAGTGTTTGATTTCAGACTTCACAACTGTTTTAACTGTTAAGCTTTATTCATTTTGCATAAATATGTTAGTGGTCTAAAAATTATCAGACCAAAATTTATCGGAAGCTAATTTGGTCCGCTGATGGTTTCAAAGTTATCTGAAAAGGTAATCCAATAATGAAAACTAGGGCTGCAGCTATTGATTATTTTAGTAATCGAGTATTCTATCAATTATTCTGGCAATCTAATTGGAGAAAAAGTACTTTTGCGTTTTTAAACATCATCAATAGTCTACTAAGCAATCGCACAATATTGCTGCGCCAATGTGTTGACATTTTGCTGAAATGGTGATGGGATGTGGCTTTGTTTTGTTTTCTCGAACTTGTACCATTTTTTGTAAACTTTTGTAAACGAACTTTTGTAACCATTTTTAAGTTATATATAAAATATATATATACGAGGTCTGTCTTTTTATTTTTTTCAAAAAACATATGGATTTGAATCACGTGTGATTGCATCAGCCAAGCTTGAACCTTCGTGCGAATGCGTGAGTTTTTTCACGCCTGTCGATTGCGTCATTCGCCTGTGAGCAGGCTTTGTGTGAGCAGTGGTCCACCCCTCTCGTTGGATTTTTATTGTGAATAAATGTCTGAATGATTTGGAGCTTTGCTGCATCAATTTTTTCCAGAAACTGTGAGAGACCTCCAGGTGGTAACCATTCAGAAAATTCAAATGGCTTTGAGGGACGATTTTATGGGGATTACACAGATTAAGGAGTGCTCCAGCCGGTTTAAAGACCGCCCACAGCTGCTGAGAGCACGCCGCACTCCGAGCGCCGATCGACAGGCTCAAACCCTGCTGAAACTGTTGTATGGCTGGGGGGCCTGGCTGCCTTTTTGTTTCTGTCTTTTGTTTTTCCTTCCAGGTGGCTTGCATTTGGGACTGAGTGGCTGTGTTGCTGAGGTTATCAGGACCTCACCCTGATCACCTGCGGCTCGTCAGGACTCACAGCTGAGGTGCATCTATATGGATTGGAACATGGTGGCATTTAAGACTGGAGTATACAGTGTGTATTTGCCAGAGACTCGACCTTGTGACCAGACGGGTGAGATCGTCGTCTCGGGAGCCATCTCATCATCAGTGGATGCAGAGAACGTCCAGGGTTTGATGCACGGTCTGTGAAAGAGGAGGGGGTGAGGTCTCACGCTCGTCAGCACACTTCCTGAGGTACGTTAGATTTTTTTGCAAATGACGCAACCGACAGGCGTGAAAAAACTCACGCATGCGCACGAAGGTTCAAGCTTGGCTGATGCAATCACACGTGATTCAAATCCATATGGTTTTTGAAAAAAAATAAAAAGGTCAGATACTTTTCTAACAGACCTTGTAAATATATATATATATATATATATATATATATAATATAAAAATAAAGGTTGGTGGACTGGGTCCCTGTGTTTTTTTTTTTTTTTTTTTTTAAATCCCTCTTTCTCTGAGAATCAGCAGATGTATTGTAGCTGGAGATTGAACATGCAAGCCTCGCAGTCAGTTTTTTTATTTTATTTTATTTGTATTTTAGTTACAGTGTTGTGAAGCGTTGTGTGTTGCCCAGAATGTGAAAAAAAATTAAAAATACATGCCACCCACGGGATTTGCACCTGCACTTCCCAAACGCTTTGATTACCAGCCAGAAACTTTACCACTGAGCCACATCTCTGTCCTTGAAAAGATACGGGAAGTTGCCTGAAATCAAGGAGGACATTGACGTAATAAAAAAAATAAAAACCACACACCATATCAAAACACCTCATTTTATTGAATCCCTCTCATCATGTGGGCAATTATGATTCGTCGATGACCCATGATCACAGACGTACAGTCATGAAATGACATGAATGAGAAGCAGTGTGCTCTTATCATGTCCACATCTGCTGGCGGTTTGTCTAGCCGGCCCCGCGCGTGTGTCCTGCACATGAATTCCAAAAACAATTTGAAATGTGGACTCATCAGACCACAGCACACTTCCACTTTGTGTCTGTCCATTTCAAATGAGTTCGGGCCCAGAGAAGGCGGCGGCTTTCTGGATGATGTTGATGCATGGCTTTCGCTTTGCATGGTAGAGTTTTAACTTGCACTTGTAGATGTAGCGACGAACTGTGTTAACTGACAATGGTTTTCTGAAGTGTTCCTGAGCCCACATGGTAAGATCCTTTACACAATATCAGGTTTTACTGTAGTGCCGCCTGACGGATCGAAGGTCATGGGCATTCAGTGTTGGTTTTCGGCCTTGCCGCTTACATGTAGAAAGTTCTCCAGATTCTCTGAATCTTCTGATTATATTATGGACTGTAGATTATGGAATCCCTAAATTCCTTGCAATTGAACATTGAGAAATATTGTTCTTAAACTGTTGGTCTATTTTTCACGCAATTGTTCACAAAGTGTTGATCCTTGCCCCATATTTGCTTGTGAATGGCTGTGCCTTTTGGGGATGCTCCTTTTATACCTAATCATGACACGCACGTTTCCAATGAACCTGTTCACTTGTGGAATGTTCCAAACAGGTGTTCTTTGAGCATTCATCAACTTTCCCAGTCTTTTGTTGCCACTCTCACAACTTTTTTGAAATGTGTTGCAGACATCATTTCAAAATGAGCAAATATTTCCACACAAACAATAAAGTCTATCAGTCTGAGCATTAAATATCTTGTCTTTGTGGTGTCCTTCTGTCCTGTGCACCAACAGCATTTCCTATACATTCGTTTTGTGAATTCTTCTATCATTTATGTCTGTAGCACGGCCCAAGCAGAGGGTCAGCCCTTTGAGTCTGGTCTGCTTGAGGTTTCTTCCTCAGAGGGAGCTTTCCCTTACCACTGCTGCTCTGGGGGTTAGTAAGGTTTGACCTTACTTTTGTGAAGCACGTTGAGGCAACTCTGTGATTTGGCACTATACAAATGAAAATAAATTGAAATTGTGTATTCAATTGAATACACAACTTCAATTGTGTATTCAATTGAATACACAATTGAATACACAGTTGAAGAGGATTTGTAAATCATTGTATCTTCATTGGAATTGGGGTTGTATATAAACATGTCATTAATGACATTTTCTGAAAATAGGTAAAATTTATGCCATTGTATCATAACAAAACAATATGACACATCTCCAGCAGCACTCTCTGAGAGCTCATGTTTCATGTGTTTGATGTTGTGTGGGAGCTGAATGCTTTGTATTTACTCCTTTGTATTTACCATGACATCTGTTTTTATCTGTTTTAAAGGACAGTGTTGCAGTGTCTATGTTCGTCTAATTTTCTTTTGTTTGTGCCTATACAATCTGTACAGGTGATCTTCCACTACCGCACCAGCTTGTGTGATGGCATGGTGCTGGATGACTCCAGAACCATGGGAGGGCAGAGCAAACCTATGGAGCTAATTCTAGGAAAGAAATTTAAATTGGCTGTGTGGGAGAGGTTGGTCATCACCATGAGACAAGGTGAAATTGCAGAATTTACCTGTGACACCAAGGTTAGTTGAAGTGTCTCATGTTATATATTTAAGCAAATGCTGACAGATGAATCTGTGATTTCTGTTGTACTGAGAGCCACACATTACGTTACTGTTTTGGAGAAAATATACAAATATGACTAAGAAGAAACCACTTCTGTCAATGTTATTACACTTTTGTGCTTTTCCAGTTTGGGTTTGTCATCCTTGTTTGATATGTAGTACAAACTGCCTCATGGCAAATCTGTTTTACACTTAGAATCACTCAACATTCATTTCTGTAAGACTTCACAGCAGCCAGATTGTGTCCAAAGTTTTTTACAGTGAATACAGAGATAAGAATTCACAAAAATAAAACAAACATACAATAGAGTTAAAAACACATAAAAAAAAAACATGTCACAACACCATTAGGTATTGAAACCCACTTAAAATGAATAAGTCTTGACGTTTGATTGAGAAAGTGCTTGGTCAGAAGTAGTGCGAAAATTATGCAGTAACTTATTCCACAGTTGGGGCCACCTACCGCTTTTTTGCAATATTGCAACATATGTAAACATGTTTTTTTGCACCAGGCCATCACTTCGATGTACACCAAACTTTGAAAGTCCAATCTATGGCCCCTTAAGAACTTAAGTTATTGAATGAGCTTGATAGGCATCTTTAAAGGGCTTTGAGAGGGGTTAAGAAGTGGACTTGCTGCTGCTTCTTCTTCTTCTTCTTCTTGCGTATGAGTGTTGTAAAGCTCATCCAACAATGTTGGCCAGGTGTTGAAGCCATCTCTCGATATCGTCATCTATGGTTGTAAGGTTGTGATGGGTTGGGAGGGGGGGGGGCAAAGATCTTACATTCACCGAGTAGGTGAGCCGCGGTCTGGGCCTCCTCTCCGCACTCGCACGAAGCCGATGGTTTCAGCCCCCATCGAACTATATCTCCACCAAAATGACCCACTCCGGCTCTGACATGATTTAAGGTTACTCACAGGCTACGGGGGAGGAAAGAACCTGAGAGTGCGATAGTGCTGCTTCCGAAAAGCAGCAAAGCAGTGAACCAACAATTTCAGCTTGGGACTCTGACGAGGGCGGTCGCATCTCCTCCACTCTCCCTTATCTCTATTCTCTGCTTTGACCTTCAAGTCCCTACTTCACCAGACTGTGAATTCCTCAAATTATTTTGGATTCTGGATCTATTGGACTACTATTGGATTAACCATGGAATAGATCAGCTGGTATCTGAACGCTATTGACACCATTTTTTCTACAAGAAGTTTAAGACCAGGACCTGCGGGCTATGTTCTCGACTCCTGGAGTTCCTGGCGTGTGGCATGCTTGGCGCCTTTCTCTGTTGAGGATGTTGAGGATTTATTAATTTTTGGTCTTATGGTAGCAGGGCTGATATGTTTTGGCTTATGTGCTGCCCTGATCTACCGGAAAATTGACAAGACTGCGGCATCAAGAACCACGGCCCCTCGCTTGTCCGTCATGATTAACGAGGTTGGCAAGGCAGTGCATTCTCAGACTGCGATGACTCTTGAACTCAGATGCAAATTGGATGACATCTTGGAGCAGATGCGTGCCTTGCAGTTGAAGTTGAAGATTTCGGAGGCCGGTGAATATTCTTAATTCATAATTGGGAATATTCTTAGTTCAAGTGGAACTGTTAAAAAGTGTTTTTCACTGCTCAAACCATAACATTACAGGCTTATCAAGCCTGAAAGTCAAATTGCCCGACTGTTTTCCTCCAGAGGAATTTTTCGGCCTGGGGATCATTTTGCTGTTTCTTATCTCAACTCACAAAGACAATAAATTGCTTTTCACAGGACTGAAGCATGCTCCATTCCCTCCCCCCACCTCTTCCTATCCCCCATCAACACTTCCCACACCGGTGCCTGCTCATGTCACTCCTTTCCCTTCTGCGGGAGCAGTGCAGTTTTACCTGCAGCCCCCGTTCTTCCCCCTAAGCTGACGGCGGCGCATCTCAGGGTTGCTGCGTGGCCTTCACCCACTTGCCTCAATTCAGATAACGGACTTCTTCAGACTTAGTACACATAAACAATGTCAAATGTGTATGTGCTGTCTTTAATTCTGATGTGTGCCATTATTACGGTAAACAAGTAATAACTGTGGACTAATTGCTGTCTGAGGTAACTGGAGTGTAAACATAATTTCTCCACTGTGAGATCAATAAAGTATATCTCATCTCATGCAGTGGGTCGGAGCACTGCATCATTGGTTCAAGCTTCAAGTTGATTACAGAGCCGCTGCAGGGTCTGCAACCACGTGTGTTGCCATGGTCGGCAATGCATGTGGTTGCCGGCGGCCGCTCCAGGCACTTAAGGTATAGCGTGCATGCACAAACGTACTGCCTCATGCAGTCAACTCGAACCTTGTTCAGAAGGAAATCCAAGAACACTGGGTTTCGTGCTTTTACTCAGGGACATGTGTCACAGCTCTGTGGATCAAACTTGTTCTGATATCAATGTGTTGAATTTTTTTTTTTTTCTTGTGCAGCCCTGCTGGTGTGTGCTCTGATTTCTCTTCTCATTTTGATTTCTTCTTGTGCATCGCTGCAGGTGTGCACTCTGATTTCTGTTAGTTTATCATTCTTCCTGTGACTGCGGCGCTGCAGCCATTGTTCACGCGCAACGTCTGTGAGTGGACGTGGAGATTTCCTCTGTGAGGAGTATACTGGATGTGGACATGTCCTGTCACTGGCAATCGGTCTGTGAGCAGGACTTAATGGACTCTATTTAATACAATCATGAGAGAACTTGAGGTGAACGCGAGGAGCTGCAATGGGCTTTTTTTCTTTCTTTCAATTGTTCACATGTGCTTTTTGAGCGGTATAGTTTTACTGAATATATTCTCTGGGTTTAAGATAAGACTTTATTGATCTCACACTGGAGAAATTCACGTGTTACGTCAGCTCTTAAAAAACATACAGGTGGGTGCAAGTAGAGGAAAATGTGCATCAAACAGCGTGTGCAAGAATAAGCAATAATAATAATACTTCAAGAAATCAGGAAAAATAATTGTGGCAGTCAGTAACGGTTATGTTTTTAGACCAAGCAGAGGGAAAAAATATAGACTCACTCAATTCTGAGGAATAAATTATGGAATCACCCTGTAAATTTTCATTCCCAAAACTAACACCTGCATCAAATCAGATCTGCTTGTTAGTCTGCATCTAAAAAGGAGTGATCACACCTTGGAGAGCTGTTGCACCAAGTGGACTGATGTGAATCATGGCTCCAACACGAGAGATGTCAATTGAAACAAAGGAGAGGATTATCAAACTCTTAAGAGGGTAAATCATCACGCAATGTTGCAGAAGATGTTGGTTGTTCACAGTCAGCTGTGTCTAAACTCTGGACCAAATACAAACAACATGGGAAGGTTGTTAAAGGCAAACATACTGGTAGACCAAGGAAGACATCAAAGCGTCAAGACAGAAAACTTAAAGTAATATGTCTCAAAAATCGAAAATGCACAACAAAACAAATGAGGAACGAATGGGAGGAAACTGGAGTCAACGTCTGTGACCGAACTGTAAGAAACCGCCTAAAGGAAATGGGATTTACATACAGAAAAGCTAAACGAAAGCCATCATTAACAACTAAACAGAAAAAACAATGTTACAATGGGCTAAGGAAAAGCAATCATGGACTGTGGATGACTGGATGAAAGTCATATTCAGTGATGAATCTCGAATCTGCATTGGGCAAGGTGATGATGCTGGAACTTTTGTTTGGTGCTGTTCCAATGAGATTTATAAAGATGACTGCCTGAAGAGAACATGTAAATTTCCACAGTCATTGATGATATGGGGCTGCATGTCACGTAAAGGCACTGGGGAGCTGGCTGTCATTACATCATCAATAAATGCACAAGTTTATGTTGATATTTTGGACACTTTTCTTATCCCATCAATTGAAAGGATGTTTGGGGATGATGAAATCATCAAGATGATAATGTATCTTGCCATAGAGCAAAAACTGTGAAAACATTCCTTGCAAAAAGACACACATGTATTCAACCTCCTGCTGAAATGCATCTGCTGAATCACAGAGAAACAGGGATTAAAAAAAAAAAAAAAAATTAATAATAATAAAAAAAATCACATAGGAATCCAATCCATCCTTAAAAAACAACAACAACAAAAAAAACAACTCAAAATGGTTACATTTTACAAGTTGGGGGAAACAAAAAAGAACCGAAAGCCACATCCCATCGCCATTTCAGCAAAATGTCAAGACTTTGGCACAGGGACATTGTGCCATTGCTTAGGGAGAGCCCTGGACTATTGATGTTGTTTAAAAACGCAAAAGTACTTTTTATCCGATTACTCGAATAATCGATAGAATACTATCCTACTACTATAGGATTTACAGAAAATCTGCAATAATTCTTTAAACAAAATTAGGCCGGTGCATAAATCTATTTATTAGATCCTCCTTTTGCAGAAATAACAGCCTCTAAACACTTCCTATAGCTTCCAGTGAGAGTCTAGATTGTGGTTGAAGGTATTTTTGACCATTCTTCTTTACAGAACATCCCTGTTTGCAAGTACTTTGGACAGAATTTTTGCATCTGATGGAATAAGGGAAATCAGACGATAGTTCTTACAGTAGGATCTTTCTCCATTTTAAGGACCAGTGTTACCAAAGCTTTTGATAGAGTAACTGGTAATTTCCCTTTTATGAATGCTTTATTATACAAGCTGAATAACAGAGGTGTTGGTTCAGTGGCATAACATTTACAAAAAATCAGATGTAAATCCGTGTGTGTGTGTGTGAATGGCTTTAATATTTGAAATGATCTGAACTGTTTGCATGACTGCAGCTCACAGCCAGTCAGTGGACAGCATCAATGGACGTATTTTGACTTATGAGTAACTTAGAAGAAATGTGTGTTAACAATTGCATAAGTTATGGCCCACATATGTGGGATGTATGAGACATACGCGGGCATGCGTCAAAAATATTACGCATGCTCAAAATGTTTTTGACATACTCGCTGTATTACGACCAGTGGTGGGTACAGTTCAGCTAATCCGATAGCAGATAATTATTGAAGCTAATGTTTTTGCTATCAGATTAGCTTTTCAGATAAGTTTTGAAACCGTCATCAGACCAATTATCTTCCCATAAATTTAGTTCCGATAACTTTCAGTCTGATAACATTTCCTTTGCTGGTAAAGTTTAACGGTCAAAAATGTTTGTAAACCCTAAAATCAAACATTTTAGTCTGTTGTGTGTTTCTAGCCAAGAAGCAGACTGGCTGCCTGTCGCTTGCTTATGACATCATCATTAAGCGCAAAACGTGATTGGCCGGTCGATGCAGGGAGCATTGTGGGTAGTGTAGTTCACGTTTACTTTGCACGTTACAGTGACTTGTCCACTCGGCACAAAAACAAAACAGACTAATTTTAACATTATTTTATTTCTTTGTGGCTGTAATTTAATCGCCAAGAGTCAATGGGGGAGAGGAGCTCTCATGGCGCAGCTGTGTGTACAGAGGGAGGGACTTTTCTTCACGCTTAGACATTGTTTTGGATTTAAAACGTGGATTATTTATTCAGATAAATCTCACTGAAACTAACAGGTAAGAATTTATATTTACTACGTGTATTTTACTCTGCCAGTCAATGCATTAATGGATGTATTTCAGTTGTTTAAGCGGCAGGGTTCAAAGCTTGCAAAAAAAGCAGCAGTTTAGCTTGTACATGACGGTGTATCTAATATGGAGATAAACTGTCACAGTCACAGACATGCACCTAAGATGAAAATTTCAGACCCCCTACATGATTTCTAAGTGGGAGAACTTGCAAAATCGCCGGGTGTTCAAATACTTATTTTCTTCACTGTAGCTGATATTTTCAGTCCCTCATGTCATTTTTCATATTTGAAATGTATGCAAATGTTTCTAAGGAAAAGTACATAAAAAAATCTATACTTCCTCATCTCTTTTTTCTGATGTCACAGATAGTAAAACTTTTGTTTTTAATCATTTGATTACAACCAAAGAGCTGGCAACACCCCCCCCCCCCCCCCAAAAAAAAACCCAAAACAAAACAGTTTATCATCGCCTCCGGCATGCCGAAATCGGAATCGAAAAACAAAAATGTCCGAAAACAGCTCCACCGCAATGTTTACAATTGATTTGGGCTCGAATCAGCAGGTGTCAGTTCCAGTGATGACACAGCAACATTATGGCCGCAGCTGAGGACTGATCAGTCACTTGTCATGAAGTTGCTGCTCTTTGCTTATTTGTCCTTTTGTTTTGTCATTGTTAATATTCATGTTTAAAGTGTAGATGACACCAAAAATGTGCACAAATAATCACTAAAAATGATGAAATTTTGATATTTTAAAAACAATAAAACTCGATAAGTGCGCAGGCTTGAGACAGCTGTTGTCTGAAGCCTGCGCACTTATCGAAACAAAACAAAAGGACAAATAAGCAAAGAGCAGCAACTTCATGACAAGTGACTGATCCCATCCTGACTGACTGCATCTTAATCACTTTTATATACTCATAACATTTTGAGGAGGTCCCTGCAAATAAAATGAGTGAATCAAAATCCCTGTCCATTGGTCACAGTGTCTCAGTGTCATTGTGACCATTTACCTCCTTCGGGATGCCGTGGCTCATAACTGTAAATAATGTCCAAAACACACTTTCTTTTGGTCCTGATCATTACCAAAGTGTCTTCACCCCTAGATATCCCGGATATAGTCCATTGGTTTTTTTCAGAACCTCAAAGTGCTTCTGGATCCCGCTGTGGTCGAACCTCAGGACAGCCGGGGAGAGTAGGTCAAACTTCACGTTGCGCTCCCACAGGGTTTGCTTGCACTCCTTGAATTTATCCCATTTCGTCTTCATGGCTTGTGAGAAGTGGGGGTTACACTGATAAAAATTTCCCCCCTGATTTACTTAAAAAAAAAAAAAATTAAGACAACTTTTTGCATAAGAGTATTATGTAGCTGAAGCAAGGCTAACCTTTGTATGAACTACTTAATTCTTTTACTTAAAGCAATGCATTTTTTAAGTAAAGTCAACTTAGACTTACCCTTAAAACTTTATCTTTACTTGTAAAATTCAGTTAAAATAATTCAAATTTGAGTTATCATACAGGCAAGCTCAAGCTGACGTTACTTGCATTATGCATTTACTACATTAAAAAAACGAAGTAGTTCATACAAAGATAATGCTTGCCTTATCTACATAGCAGTCTTATTCAAAAAGTTGTCTTAACTTTCTGATGTAGATCAAGCACATTTTTTTCAGTAAAATGTAAATATAAAATGTTAAGAACAAGTTTTTATTCATGATTTTTGTGTTAAGCTGATTCATGAAATACTCAAATTTAACATCATTTAGTATCTGTCCCACAGATTCTGAATGATTTTTAAGATAAAAAAAATAGCTGCAGGCAGGGAAAACTCATCAACTCACTAAAATAGACAATGTTTATTGTCTGTATGTCATGTGCTTACAACAAATCCTGACAATTAACAATGTGCTGCATTGGAGCCAAGATTTCTGAATTAAAAAAACCTTGACCTTGAGATCATGAAACTTAGAGGACTTTTTCTTCCTTTGTATCCTCCAGCTCTAGAAAGATCTTCAGAAAAACCTCAAGGGTATATTTCAGTCTTTTAGGGTTGCTTAGTTCCACACAAAATATATAAGGCCCATAAGGGCATGTGCAACACTGGAAATATCAAAAAGGACCTCTGCACTTTCAATGGCTATCTCTGTTTGCTTATCAAACCTGCATCCTGGGTTTTGCTGACCACAAAAGACGTTGAGGACAAATGTAGATAGAGCCTCTTGGACAGCCACAGCATCATCATCATCATCAATCTGAAATAAACCAGAGGAAATAAAATAAGATACCTGCTGGTATGAGCCAACTGACTTTAATGCTTATAAGACCTCTTTAAAACCACTGAAGACACTCTTGAATTGAATTTAGGATGCAAATTTAAATTAATTTCATGAAATGAGAGTTGGCTGCATATACAGCATTATTAATTAACCATTAAACATCTATGAAATATGTACAATGATATGTTTTGATGACTGATATGATCTGTTTGATGCAAATTCAGAATCAGCTGTTAGGACTTACAGAGCAGATACAGTAAACAAGTGGCTGAAAGAAAATAAGAAAACTTTTTTCCACTTAAATAAATTAAGTCCATCATTTTTGATCTCATACATTCAACATGATGGCTGTAGTGTGATGTGAAATGTCCATAAATTCCTTTGGGATAATTCAGGGTAAAACAACAGCAGAGCAAGAGAAAAAATATAATTACATTACATCACAAAGTTAAACCTGAAGTACAGTAGAATGAAAATGTGGGGTACACCAAAGGAAACTGAACTGATATGGCTCATAGTCTTGGAAATTGTCTTAAACAGAAATATGAGCAGGTTTTGAACCAGTTTTTCCTTATAGCCTTGGATGCTTGTTTTCATTGAGATCTTTGCAAATGCCTGATGAGAAACCAGAATTTGATTACGTGCATCCATTTTAGGGCAGCACGGAGGCTTAGTGTTTAGCACTGATGCCTCACAGCAAGAAGGTCATGGGTTCGATTCTGTCAGATCCCGCTTTATATAAGACCAGCTCTCCGTCTCTGGGGTCCGACCTTCGTGTCTCCGCGGGTATTACCCGGCGGGGCTGCACAAAGGCTGTTTAAGCTGGTGGCGAGGAGATTCGTCTAGCCGCTCACTGCCTCCATCCGGACGTCCACCCCGCTGACGCTGATCTTGCACCCCGGTCGAATAGCCTCCTTCTGGAACCAGGATACGAGCCGGCCACGCCCGTTAACGGCAGCTCTCCTCTTATGGATCAGGGCTCTTGGAATGTTGCTAGATTTTAAATTTAGTGACTCGTACAGCGAGTCCCCAGGATGCGTTAATTTCGTTAAAAACCAGACTAACCTTTTAGAGCACTTTTTGATGTTATACACCCAAAAAACTTTAACTTTTACACCTTAAGAAGAATCAATAAATCCAATGTCCGAGCCTTAACACTTTAACTGCATGCTTGGAAATTTATTGCAGGTTTTGCAAGTGCTGACAACATAATCAAAATCGGTTATATGATGATAATTTCACAACAGTAATTCAAATATAATCAGAATAATGATTGGCAGAGATTTTTGTTTTTGATTCAATAATGCTATCTGATCTTACTCTGACTGGACTGGATTAACTTCTCAACAAATTTTCTAGGAGTGAGGGAAGGAGGTTTTTTGATGTTAAAATCCCCAGTTCGATGAACTTGGTCTCCTCTTCATCAGCTTTTAGTTGTTAGCTGACCACGATCCTTGTGATGTTGTAATCCTTCAGGAAATAATCCACATAAGAGTTTATATCCTTCAGGAAATAAATCCACATAAGAGTTTATTCCTTCTTCAATCAACCAAAAGTTGATCTAATCCATTCTGGAAAGATGTGATGCTCCATGAGAGAGAAAACGTTGAAACTTCCCCACTCAGACTTAAGGCCAGTGATTATTCTCCAATGCTCTGCTACTCCGTGACTGGACGGCCTGAGTGGGAGTTGAAAACTCTCTCAAATAATCTCTTATGTCTCCAATCCTCTCGCTCCTCGATTCCAATTGCAGCTCACAAGATGGTCAAGTCTTGTGATCTCCTCGTAGCAGCGGAGAAGTGACAACAGCACCTCTCCCTGGAAGAATAACCCCGTTTCCTGTTGTTGTACAGTTTTTATACGAAAACTCTTGTTGTTGATGAAGTGATCTTGGTTACCATGGGGATGATGATGAGTCCAAACCTCCTCCCTTACCCCCTTCTTTTACTGGAAGCCATCTGGAGAACATTTCCTGACTGACGATAACTGATGTCCCGATTGTCAGTAAATCTATTGCGCAGGTTTCCTGTTTTTCTGTTTAACACATCTTTTCCGAGAACTCATGCTTCCTAAATCATGTTACATCAATCACATTTAATCATATTTAATCATTTCATTTCAACTCTTTTTCACATAAAAACAATTCATATGATCATATACAACATTTTCATTCATTATTATTCATCTCATATCTTATTACATCTTAATGTTCTGAACAGTTGTTTTTCTCCTCAGCCCTTCTGGCCTCGCTTGCGACATCATTAACTTCCTTTTTTGTCTCTGCCTCTGCACAAAAACAACTTCTTTCAGTTCCTCTTTTCTCTGTATCTGCACCCTTTATGAAAAACAACACTTTAATAATTCATTTCACTTATTTGTAACATACATTTTCTAATCAACTCTTACTGTTATTACATTAATAGTTCATTTAATCATACTTGTCATGTTTGAATCATTCTTAGATATTACTTTTAACACATTAATACTTCATTTGATCATACTTTGTCATTTTAATATATTCCATCGTCTTCACCACTGAGTTCATCCCGTGGGCCTCTCCATCTGCAATGGAAAAGTCCGGTATGACCTCAGTCACTCCAGGAAAGTACCAAACACTGTTCAGTATTCCAACAACATGTGTATTAATCCAATGGCACGTATTATATTCCAAGATGAAAACAAGCTGAAAGCAAGCTTAAAGTCATCTTTCTTGACACCCCCTCCATGACTTGAAGCTCTGCCGACCTCTTTATACTTCCATAAAAACATCCCGTCGTCATCGATAGGGTGAAGGGTGAGCACTTCTTTTTCATCCACCATCGGAGACAGAACAGGAGGCGCTGGAGTTGAACGACACTCGTCCAGCACCACGTACTCCTCCTCGCCCATCTGTAGATTGCTGTCGCCGTCAGAAGGCTGCTCCTCCATCTGCGATGCTTGTGATGGTAAATCCGATGAAGATGGTGTCGCCTCATATTCCTGAGATGATAATCCGTCATGGAACGATGGTGCACATGGTGAAGCGGGGGTTACAGGTGTATAACACGGGGTAACTGGTGTATTCGGTCGTGGTGGTGATGTATCCTTCGATTGAGGTGAAGCTGCAGCGTGAATATCCTCAGGCTCGGGCTGTTGAAGGTGGTCCTCCAGGAACGCCTGCGTAAGGGCCTCCAAACACCAGTTTATATCCTCGGTCTGCACTCCAACCTCCACAGTGTGCCGTGGAGATGAACGTGGAACTGGTGGTAGTGAAGGACCAATGGCCACAATCCGGCCATCGGCAAGATGAGATGTGGAAAATCTTATTCCCGTAGGGTACATCCACATTTTGGAAAACACAGGGCAATATGTATATCCTTCTGAAGACACTATAGTGTCAGCTCGTATTTGATCAACCACAAGGGAATGCCAAATCACGGTTGCCTCAGCCTCAATTTTCAGGTATGTTGCTGTTGGTACCTGGGGCACAAAAGATGTATCCTTGCGTCCCATTATTCCTCGCGCCACTTGGACAGCGAAGCTGTTGCTGTAACACGTCGGGCACCACAGAGTCGGTGTTACCTCGTAGATCACTTGTTCCAGGGTGGCTTGACAATTAATACATCTTATATCCCCCTACAGTGTAAGAGGAAACATTAGTCTTTTAATAATTATATTGCAAGCAAGCAAAAGAGTTTGTCAGGATTATTCAGATGCACGCCAGAGCTGCCTCATGATCACCGTAGGAGATTGGGATGGTGATGACGTTACCATTCCCGTAGTAGCTGAAGAAGCTGTACGCGGGAAGCAAGCATCATAGGTCATAAACCATAACAGCAGGAGTAGTTGACTAACCATAGACAGCCAGTATAAGGATGATAATATTCCCCATCCTAAGGCCCAAATTATGATTAGTCCAAGTTTGTAGAGCCAGGGTTTCTTGCGTTGTACGGCTCCAGTTAACGTAGCTATGTACGCCAATAGGGTCAGGACCATCACAGCTTCGCACACAATGTCAGCTATTACTGCCGGGGCGTAAAAGATCGCTATCATATCTATCACCATCCAAATTGTAATCGATGTGTACTGCCATATTCCCCAACAGTCAAACTGGAGATTAAAGCGACCGAGGACGTGGGTGATGAATAAAGACAACCCTAAGTCACTCTGACCGTAGTGCAGATTGATGATCGCCAATCTGACACATCCATGTAGTAGCGTTACTATTCGTAGTGGTTGTCGTAAGTCCCAACGGCCGACACAGCAGTATAGCAGCCAAATTAACAGTAGTGCAATAAATTCCACTCTACTCACTTTGAAGATGGTGTCACTTATGCCGCCAGTATTGTTGGACATTGTGCTCTCTTATTCTTTTTACTTATCTTCTTAAGTTGGTGTGCTGTTATGTAGATGCTTCTTCCTCCTTCGCTCCCCCACGGCAGAATGAACAGGGCGTGTCTCGGCGTCAAGCTTTATAGGTTCCATAGCTCCTCCCCTAACGGAGGAGGGGCTCCGTTTCACTGCGTTGTGTGCTCCTCCCACACAAGCGCAGGGCGGCTGCGAAACTTCCTTTTAGCAAAACATATCCAATTACTGCAGCAATAATTAATCCTATTATGGTTAACAGATAGGGCCAAAGATATCCAAATAAATGTCCAATCCAACCAGTCACTACTTCGAGACCTTCTTTGATGACTTCTCCAGTCTCTGCAGCGAAAGTGGTGATGGCTTCTCCAGCGACTATTTGCGTTCTTTCCCACCAAGAACATTCATGCCGACTTCTTCCTTCTCCACAGCTGAGCCAATGTTCTGCAGGCGATTCACATGTACCATTATTGTAAATCCGATTGGGCCCCAACCATTCGTAACCAACAATTTCTTGCCCTTCACACAGACTTTTCTTGAAAGAATATCCTTCTTCAAGCATTATCACAGGATCTCCAACAAATGGCACTATGTGACCTAGGATTTGCCTCCTTTTCGACATTCCATGTCCCAGGACAGCCTTGGCACAGCCAACGTTGGGTGGAAAAGCTCTTATCCATTCGCCCGCACGGTTCTTCTCCCAAACTGTTTGATGGCCATAAGTGTCATACTCGCTGTCATAGTAAGCATCACAATATCCCTCCCAGCCAGGAACATTTCTACAATTTTGACGGGCAAGATTTATTGTGCATGTAGTGTTAAGCTCATTACAAATCATTTTCCATGGCCGTGGCGTAACATAAGGATCTGGTCTCCAGAGTAAACCAGACCAAGTATCTCTGTCTCTGGAGTAGACCGTGGCGATGTATTGATATCTAACCCAATAATTATCACTTTGATCTAAACAGGGGAACACCCAATCTTCAATCTCAGATTTCTCCATTCCCCACCAGGTAAGGTCCTCACTACGCTTAAGTCCTTCCTTCCAGGCTTGAAGGGTCCCCTTAATGGTTGGAATCTGTAATAACTTCGTACAGTTATATACCCATCTTAGCCAATTGTCTATCTTAATTTGGTCTATGGGACATCGGGGGGATTTACCAGAACTTGCAGCCAAACTACTATGGTATTCTGTCTCATGTAAGCTTACATAAATTTTATGCGCCACGCATTGATCAATTTTGTCAAAATCATCCTGAGGTACTGACCTTAGCTCATCAGGTTTTGGTAGTTTTTGCACATAAAAATTTGCTTTATATGGACCTTTCAAACTATGCCCAGTCCACATGTATCCCTTTGGAAAATTCCCCTCGAAGTGTCTCAGCGAAACGCTCCAGACCCACGGAAAGGTGTCGTTAAGCCATTCATCATGTTTTGCTTCTTGTATTTGTCTCCAAACAATCCTGTCTATCAAATCAGTAACTGGTGTAAGCACCATGTAATTTTGAGATTTACATCCAATAGGTCGATTCCAATAACATCTATCTAATTTTGCTATTTTTCTTTTACACAATAATCATTAAGCTCCTTCCATCTCTTTCTAACTTCATTATCATTAATTTTAACTTTTGGTTCTAATACTCGCTGTGTATCTTGTGTTGGCGATGCAGGGAGTAGGTTAGTTCCTCTCTGTGTTGGGGATATCTTTGTGGATCCCACCGATCCTTCTGGTGAGATGACGGTAGGTTTGGAGTATAATATTCCTGCTCCTATGTCGGTAAAGTTGTTCAACGGAGGGATTATTGTAGATGTAGTATCCACTTTCGGCACTCTGCTGCAGGTGTTGTCACAGGTGAGGTTGTAATTTCCCCAATGTTTCCAAGTAGGCATTATCATTCTGCAAACATCATGTCTTGGTAATGCTGGAAAAACAGCTTCTTTTTCCCAATATCCTGCTCGATAGCCCAGTAGTACTCTGCATCCCCATGAGCAATACCAGGCTGGCTCGCCAGGTTCAGGTCTTATCCAAGTGCAGCCTACTTCTCTTCGCTCTTTTTGTTTTAACCGTAAGATGGTTGCCACAATGATCTCTTTATCCCTCACTTGTAGGTCTTGAAGGATTTCTGCTCCGGTGGTCAGGTTGTGATTGGTAGTGACGGTTGGAAATTCTTCACTGTCGTTCAAGTATTGCAGCCACTTGTTCTTCTGCATGTGCTGAGTTAGGTTCTTCATCTTTGCCCATTTTTCTGTAGAATTCTGGTCCCATATCATGTAGGTGTTTCTTCATTCAACTCCCCAACATGTCTGTTGAAAAGTTTTAGTTGTTGCGTACTGGACCCTGATATGGGTTAAGGTCCAGGGCGTACTACCATAATGGTACAGGATAGCTAGAAGTACAGCAATGCCGACTAATAATGCTGTAAGTCGGGCCATCCAACTCCAACATTGGAGACACTTTTTCTTCCACGGCCAGCTTTGTTGCTGCTGTTGCTGCTGCCTTATTCCAACATTTTCGTAGTAGAATTCACTTGGTACTGGTGGCAGCGGCTCCTGCCCTCGAGGTTGTTGCAGTAGCGGCATTTCTATGCCAGATTCTCTTTCTCTTGGTCTGTCGTTGATCCTTCGAGGTTGCGTGGTGATCACGTTGTCTTCCTGTGGTTCTCCCATCTCGGAGATAGATGATCTTTGGTGCTGTTGTTTGTCTCGTGTTCTCACCAGGGACACTTGATGCTCATTGCTGAAGAAGAGTGTTTAACAAGGGAGATGGCCACGGGAGTCTAATATCCAGTCCTCGCAACGCCCATTGCCAAGTGACAACTGTCACTTCCTTCATTTCAGGCGGTGGTCCCTGGGGTGTGAAGAAACATTGTGAAGATGCAGGATTCAATTCTCTACGTAGGTGCAAGATGTCCTCATAGGCATTCCAATATGCCGCTCCATTGTAGAGATACTGCGCTATCACAGAGTACAGAGGAGTTGATCTTCGAAATAATCCTCTTCCCGACTTTATGCCAAGTCGTATCAGTACAGCCTTTGGGGGTTGCCAAAGCCCCACTAGTGCTCTGGTTCGCCATCCACTTCTAATAGGCGGAATACTTCCACCTTTTTCGATGTCAACATACTGTACTGTCGTACATATTGGCAAAGTTTGATTCTCAATCAAATAAAAAGCTGATTGTGCTTCTTTTTTCTGAAGTCTTTTAAACATGTAGGGACTACTGGTCCAAATCTGGAAAGATCCGAGCCAAATATCCACATACATTCCTTGTAATGGATCGACATAATTAGGTCCCCATCTTATTTTAAATCTATAGCCCCTTTTCTGTATATACACCACGTTCAAGATGCAGGGGTATATGTTTGGACACCGGGGAATTGGGTAAAACTTCCATCCGACCCCGGGGCAATTCCAGTGTTGTCCAACTTTTTCCATGATAGGTTCTAGAGGAGTATATATTCCAGGCGCTTTAAGATCAGCACTTCTGAGTTATGAGTCATTATCTACAAAGTATCCTGTTCCCAGCAACCATCCTTTTTCTTTGTAATCCTTTTTGCGGCCAGCTTAAACATATTTTCTTGTAGGGTAATTCCAAATATGGTGTAAGTCCTTTTGGCCCGGAGCGTAGACTATTTACATTATTTTCATCCAATTTGAAAGTCCGCAGCATGATTCAGAGTGAATCGTTACTCTGCCTTCGGTCTCCTTCTTTTCTTGCCAAGATACACCACCATAGGAGCCAGTCGTTGTCTCTTAATAATATGAGTGTAGATGGGAGATGGGTGTTCAAGTTCTGAATCCATTCCTCTCCACGCCCATTTCCACATCGTAACAATCACTCTGTCAGGTTTAGGGAGGGGTCCCTCAGTGACTCTGTGTTCAATTTGGGGGCACATAGCTCCATAAATCTTGCCAAGACTGCCAAAACTTATATCCAGAATATCTGGATTGGGTTAGGGCCACATAAAGGGGAACTGTAGGCTTGTCCTCTTGATCCGTAGGCTCAATTTGAAGCTGAATCTTCATTGCCTGATTACAGTTCCAGATCCCTCTTTTGTAGAGAAAGATGAAGTGTTGGTTTTCAAAAATTGGTGGTACGGTTGGGGGCATGAAGCCCTCACAGTCCAGAGTTTTTTCAACAATTCTCAAATTTAATGTCTGGTTATCTAATACGGGATATCTTGGGTCTTGCTGTCGTCTGTCCAATTGACGTTTCATGCTGGGGCTTGTCGTCCAGATCAAGTACTGGTTAAGGTATATTTCAACGTAGACTCCTTGGAGTGGCTCCACGTAATTAATCCCCCATCTCACTGTGAATCTTAGGCCCTTGATTTGTAGGTAAACCACATTAAATATCCATGGGTATGTATCTGGACAACTTCGAATCGAGTGGGACATCTTTCGGCGTCCGTATATATACCAATATCGCAGACTTTGATCGCTCAGCACTCGGTCAGAAAGTATTTTCTGTCCTGTTGTGTCTGTGAATACGGCATCTCTTTTATATTCATAGTGTGAGACAAAATATCCTTTAGATGCTAGTTTCCAGTTTTCTTCTTCAAAATCTTTTTCTGGCCAATGTAGGTATAATTTTTCAGCACCGAGGACATGTTGTATGTAGGGTCCAAATCTTCCTTGATTATTAATAACGGGTACTCTATTTACACTTGGTCCTTGCGACATCTTGCAACCACCGCTTCTTTTTACTTCTTCCTTGTCCCGCGGAAGATGGAGGGAAACATCCAGCGATTCCGAGACTTTCTTGATTTTTCCTCACCTTGAGCCGTTTGGTCTGACTGCTGCTGTTCCTCCAGGAGTTCAACGTGTGCTCCGACAGAATAAACCCCCACATAAGGAACCAGCACCATCAGCTCTGTGAGCCGCACCTTAATAGTTTGGTCCGGCCTACTAGGAGTGTCCGCTCTGCTAGCCACTCCCCCTCTAGATTGTATCCTCCTCTTCCTCACCCATTCCTCGGGTGTCACGTGGTACACTGCTGACTTCTTCTTTGGTTTTGCTGCTTTATTTCCCCAGGCGTCTAATCCAGTGGTAAAATAAAACATAAGGCTTTCTCTCCCCCCTTTTTCTTGTGGCACCTCTTCTGCATCTTCCAGTAGAATTTCTGGGTTTTTTAGAACTTCCTCTATCAATTTTGCCCAAGTTGTCAATTCCCAAGGGCCAATCCATCCTTCTTCTTGGGCTTTTTGCTGTTGATCATCTGTCAGTCCTTCTATCATGTCTGTATATCCGGGTCGCTCCGGATCTCTGTATACTCTGAACCCAAGTGGAATTTGTACTGCATCTATTGGAGGGTCATAAGCTTGTCCGTACTCTGGACCCTGGGACCAATTTTGCTGTATAGCTTCATGCAACAAAGACGGCTTTCGTTCACTACCTCCTGCAGTTTGGTCACTTCCTCCTGCTCCAGTTGTGTCCAACATCAGATAGACACTTGGGGCCGTTGGACTCACGTCACCGCCGCCTTGATTCCCCTCAGCTTGATCAGGCGCAGTTGTTGCTGCAGGATTAACCCAGCAGGTTTCATTGGTGTGACAGGTCCTCAGAGAGTCTAAAAACCTTCTCACTTGCCATCCTTCTGCTTTTACCACATGCAGTAGTCTTCCCATATGAGTTCTTGCTTTACACACCAGGCAATATTCGATGTTTTGTCCATTCCAATAGCATGAACACACCTGCATATCCACATTGTCTCCACGTAAGTCCCACTGGGTGTAAAAGACCATTCTTGGCAAGTGGGTTAGTCGGCATAACCCACATACCAGTGCATCCAAAACCTTCACCGGCTTGTGAAGTAATTGCTTGAATTCATATTTTGCCCCATTTGGAATTGGGGGTTTTCTAAGTCCAGGTCCTGACCATTGGACCGTCAGCTGTACGTCTCCACGACAAATCACACAGTGATTCTCAACTTTTTTCCATTGTAATAACTCCTTTTCATCAGATAAAAATCCTTTCTTTGCATGAGATAGAATCCTCAGGGCTCTGCCTGCCCAGAGGCCTTCTCTTGTTCTTCTTAAGGCAACCACCCCATTGACAGTGGCCATTCTGACGAAGGGTGGAAGTTCTTGGGTGTTTGTGGCCATATTTAGCTCCTGGTTTCGTCTAGTTAGGAGTTGGCTTCAGCTGCTCCACTCCTTGGATTCCTTTCCTCTTCAATTCTACTGTGTTACTATCCAGTATCTTCACTACTGTATCTGTGGTCTCATACTTAGGTTTAACAGCAGTGTTCGTTGGGTGATCTCGTGCTCTCACCCACACCTTCTGTCCAACCTTGAATGGGATCTTTGGTTCTGGTTCTCTGTTCCTTTCAATCTGACTCCTCCCCACTTCCGGTGTCGAAAATGGGCGTTGGTTCAGTTCTTGCGAAGGGGTGGGCCTGCCGGCACGTTGGCGGTCATTCAGGGCCTGTCCAATTTCCAGGGCCTTAGTACTCCACTCCTTCGTGTTAGCATTTTTTCTGATCCAGTTTTTCACCAGTCCAATAGCCCTTTCTACAACTCCATTTGCTTGTGGAGTGTATGGGGGCGAGTAAATTCTCATTACTCCATTTTTCTGGCACCACTGGTCGACCTGAGCATTACGGAAATGTGTTCCATTATCCGTTCTCAGCTCCTTAGGTATCCCCAGATTTGAACACACTTGATCCAACATGCTGATCACACTGCTGCCGTTGGCTTTTCTCACAGGCTTAACAGTCACATAGCCTGACATAGAGTCCACAAGCACCAACAGATACTTTTCTCCTTTCTTACCGGTCACCCCCATGGGCCCGGCAACATCCATGCATACTGATCCCCATGGAACAGTACTCTTTATGGTGAAACCATCCACCCTTTGTCCTCGTCGTCCTGCATTGTATCGACCACATACTTCACAGTCTTTGAGAACTCGGCAGACTTGGTTTCTCGGAATCCAAAGTTGCAGCTTCTCCAGCTCCTTCCATGTGGGAATGGTGCCTGCATGGCCAAGCGCTTCATGTACGGCCAGCACCACTTCTTTCACGGACTCTTTTGGAACTACCCTTCCCTTGGGTGTCTGTTCCCACTTCTCGATCCCGACAACGACGACTTTTCTTAGCTGCACATAGCGGTCCACTTCTTCGTTCCCGCTCCAATGTGCTCCTTCTTTTACATGGGCTTTCTGATGTACCACATCTAAGTCCATTGTTAGCCTCAACTCGGCTATTTTCCTCCACAAGTCCATATGAGCTACAGGCTTCCCCTTAGCTCCCTCGAATCCATTTTCTTCCCAAATGGATAAGTCCTCTTTCAGGGCTTGTGCGCAGTAATGACTGTCTGTAACCACTTTAGCCTTTTTTACTTTCCTCTTGTTTAACTCCAAGAGTCCTTCTAGTATTGCTGTAACTTCTCCAGCTTGGGCACTCCCTGGCGTTTGACCTTTCCGACGATATTTCTCCTTATCTTGATACTTCAGAATATAGCCCCAATGAGCTACATTGTCTGTACCTTTCTTTGATCCATCAGTGTACATAGTCCAGTCGTATGGCTCCACAGGGAGTTGCGTCTCCTTTGGTAACTTTTTTGTCGCTGACTGGTTTGGCCCAATTTCCAGCTCAGGGTCTAGCAGGATGTCCTCCCACTTCCCCACCTGGCATTTGTGGCTTTAGTACTCTCAATTGTTCCTTTTCTTAGGAACCGGTGGACTTGGCTTTGAGTGATGACTTTTATTCCCTGTCCTTGTGCAAGTTCTTTTAATGCACTCCAATATCTAGCCAGGACTGCTAGTTCTTTTTCTTCTGGTGGATATTTTCTTTCAATAGAAGACAGAGTATAGCTCCACAATGTTACCATACCCCCTCCTTCATTGCTTACTTTTACCACCGAATCCTCTTCTTCACAGCTTATTTCGGCTAGCAGACGAGTAGTCAGACTACGCGGCTCCAGCCTAACCGCGTCTTGAATGGCTTTCTTTAGCTTTTCCAAGCAATCCTGATCTGTAGCTGTCCAAATCCATTGCTTTTGCTCTTGTCCATCAGGTTTCTTCTTGAGACGAGCATAAAGGGGCTTTGCGTATTTCTGATAATGTGGAACGTGATCTCTCACATAGTTACACAGTCCCAATATTTTCTGTAGGTCATTCTCAGATTGAGGTGGTTTAATCTGACTCAATTTTTCTCGGTATCCTTCTGAGAGTCCCAAGTCTGATGATACCTGGAATCCCAAATAGTTAACCTTGAATTGTCCAAACTGACATTTCTTCAGGTTGAGTTTTAATCCAGCTTCTGTGAGCTTCTGTATCACCTTTTGCAGCCGCATTAGGTGTTCATTTTCATCATCATCTGCAATAAACACATCATTGATATAGACTGTTACTCCCAGATCTTTCAGTATTTCCATTACTGCTGCTTGGAACACATTTGATGAATTTCTGTATCCCTGCGGTAGTCGTTGCCACACATAGCTTTTCCCTTTATGTGTGAATGCTGTTTTCCCTTGTGACTGTTTTGCTAATCGCAGGGAAAAGAATCCCTTTGCCAGATCAATGCATGATTTGTATTTCTTAATTTGGAGAATTTTCAGTGCTCCTTGGGGATTTATCAAACGCGCTCTATTGGCTATTGTTCGTCGATTGAGAGCCTTGAAATTGATTACTGGTCTCCAGCCTCCTCCTGCCGACTCTGGCTTGGATGGGGCTGTTAGTGATCGGATTTAATTCCACTCGAATGATCCCCAGAGCTTCCAATTCTTTTACTATTTTATCCATTTCCTCAACCGCTCCAGGGTTCAAGGGATATTGTCGCACTGGTGGATGTACTCCTCCTTCGATGACATGAATGTGTTTAGTCCCCAAATCTCCACAATCATTTTTAAATCGTGCCACATTAGCTTCGGAGATAATTTCCTTCAGTTTCTCTTTCCCTGCTTCAGAGAAATCACTTTCTTCAATTTTTTCTTCTGTGACAGCCGGTACATCCACTTCTTTGTACCAGCTTACCGGACTCTTTCCAGTTGGAGTTATACCCATTCGTACAACTCTTGCTTGTAATTTTTTCACTCATCGTCTTATTAGAGTTCGAAGTCTTTTGGGCCGATGCAATTCTTTCAAATCTCTGACTGATATCAAATTAAAGGGGCCTTTTAACCAAACTATCCCCTTCCATATTCCAAATGGTGTTCTCTCCGTTGCCCCATTTGCATACTGGATTAATAGGTATCCTATGGTAACGAGGTTTCTGCGGGTCATGGACACCTCTGCTCCCGTGTCCACCAGGTACGGTTCTCCATCCACATCACTGTAGATATCGTCCCCTTCCCAGTAGGCATGGTCTAGCGTGACCTGCTCCTCCGAAGCCATTACTTCTGTTGCCCTCCAGCCGCCGCTGTAGCTTGGCGGACTTCCTGGAGGGCTTTCCTTTGCTCTGGAGTTAATTTGTCGTACTCCTCTTTAGGGAGATAGCCACCACCACGAGGTGCAGGTGTAGGTCGCGATTGTGGTGGTGGAGGTGGTGGACCTCTCGGCCGAGAGCTCCATTGTCCGGCTGGAGGTCTTTGATTATTCCTCTGTGGTGTTTGATGTGACTGAGGAGGTGGTGGTTTAGACACTGAATTTCTTTTCTCCACTCCCCCCGGTTTTTGTCCTGATTTCGGGGTGCTCTCCTTCTTCCTCTTTTCTTCATAGAACTGCTGCTCCAAATCCCAGCTTTTTACCACCGCATCCATTTGTGGGACTGTAGTGCCGTCTATGGGCATTTTTACAAAAGTTATCTCTCCTCTTCTTCCTTTAGTGACCTCTCTCAGAGCCCTAACATAGCGTTGTGGCAAAATCGTCTGTTTCAGCCCATGCCAAACTTGAACCAATGTTTGACCTTTGTCTAATCCAGCTTTAGCTCGAGCAATATGGGAATCTTCATCGTTAGGATCTTCCAACACTAACCTGGCATAATGGTTTCGTGCTGGTTCACCCCGACTGATGGGTTGACTGGTAACTTGGGCTAGCCACATAGATTTACCCTCTTCACTGTTTGAAGCTCTGTCAATAAGAGGCCACACTTCTTTCAAATAGTCCTTTAAATCTTCATTTGGTTCTTTCTCTCTCACCAGCATCTTTAATTTCTTGAATTCACGGAATTCCCTGCCGTCTGCTTGAATTTCAGCTTGAATTGCTGGCATTCTTTGCTCTCTGGATCCAGCAGGAAAGTTCTGATTTGAGAGGCTCGGTTGTAATCCTGACGATGGTGGAATTGTTTCTTCCTCATCATCCAGATTTTCTTCATTGATTTCTCTCAACACTTGCCGTGACCAGCGTAAAGCTGCTGTTTTTAGTTTTCTCAGCATTACATCATGGACAACGCCTAAATAGGCGACTCTGAAGTTATTTGTTAACTCTTTACAGGCAGTCAATGTAGGATAGAAAGGCCACATTAGCATATTAGCCCACTCTCCAACAGTAGCTGTTACCTCGAGAGTTTTCTTTTCATCTTGTCGCTCTATCCACTCTTCTGGGATGTCATACCCAGTTTGTCCAACTTCTGGAGCATAGGTTTGTCGCTTATCTCGGGTCTCCACCGGGTTGACTCTGACATCTCTTGCAATTCTCTCAGAGGATACACGCACATTATACACCCCAACTTCTTTCTTTCGTCCTCTGTAGCGTCCAGTTCGTAGTTCTGGGCGTGAGACTTCTCTTTCTCCTACCACAGATAGCGGTTCATCCTCTTCTGAGTCTTGTGGATTGATCTCCTCTTTAGACTCTCTTTCCTGGTCCTCATCCATATCAGATTCATGGGGAGGACATGGGTCTTGTGGTTGTGGGTCCCCGTTTTGTTCTGACTTTCGGGGTGTCCCAGTTGCTTCAGTAATTCCGACTGGTAAAGGAATGAATATAGGATCCTCTTCTCCATTATCTGGTGGAGGAGCCTGGAAAGGCTCTTTCATCCGAGATTGGGAGCCTGTTGGGTGTATGATAGTCTGGAGCCCACTTGCAACTTGTTTGAATGTTGGTCGTGGGGTTTTAATCCTTAACTGCTGCACTCCCACAGCATGTGCTGATCTTTTCTCACTTGTCGCCATGGGAATGGGCTGCATCACTAACGGGGGACTAGTTGACACTCCACTTGCTCCAACTGCACCCTTTTTTGGACCTGCTCTATTTGGTCCTAAATTTACCGCTTCAAGTGCCCTTCTCACTCGATCTTGCTCATGCTCATTGCTAGTGACCACCACAATCTCTCTCATTGATCCCCATACTCCTGGGGTACGCATGTGTAGGTTCACGGCTGCCATGGCAACCTTTTCTGCCTCTTCCCATGTCATTTGTCCAGATCGTAATCCGTCCACACATATCACCACTCGCCGATGCTGGCGTTCTTTGGCCATATCAATAGCTATTCCCAGAGTTTTCAACATTTTCTCCGTGTATTCGATTGAATTTTCTCTTCCTGGGTAGCTTTCAAAAGGCACATGTATGAGTGCATGATAATTCATTCGTGGTGCACTTGTTATCACCATCGATTTTCCCTCCAGATTTCTCCTCTTTATGTCTTTAAGCTCCTCTTGGTACTCTTTGCCTGCCTTCTCCTTGAGTTGTGCTCGGAATTTTCGGTTGGCAATTTTCAATTTGGGATTTGTGAAGACAATGAGACTATCTCCATCTATATCCCAAGGACTGCCAAAATAATGATATGCCCGTCCTCCATCTTGGGTCACCATCTTTTTGGTTCCTTCGGGCATAGGGTTCAAGTCCTCCATGTAGTCAGATTCACCGTATACATGGTGGGTTTTTGCTTTGGCTTTTCTAAAGATTTCCTGCGAGGGCCCTTCCTCTTTACTATGGTAACTCGGTCCGGGAACACATTCTTCAGATTTAAACTGTCTCAAGCTTCTGGGCCCACATTCCGGCGACCGACGGAATATCTGTCCAGATACTCCCTGAAGGCTTCTTCGTCTTTTCTCCTGTTCAATCAGGCGTTCTGTATGTTTTTTAACTGTTGAGGTTATTCCTCTCACACTTCCTATGGGCAATTTTTGCCACTCTGGGTCGAAGCTTGTGAGGAGCTGGTCCGGGCTTTTATCTTCTTGACCATTTATTCCAAAATTAGGACCTCCCTGGGATGTTAATTCATCTTCACTTTCTTCTGGCTTGTTTTCCTCATCACTTGGTTCAGAGTTGGCCTGGGAATCTGTTTTGCTCTCGTCTCCAATGTTGAGGATCTGACTTCCATCATAGGATATTGTTCCTTAAGCATTCTTCCTACCCCTTTTAGTCGTTCTGCTACGGACTTACATTCGGCATACACGGACGCTGCTTTTGCCTTAACATCAACCAGGACCATCTCTACTCCCAGCAACCCAGCTGTTATTTTTACTACGGGGTCATAACTTTTCTCAGGACTTATTAAAGTGGTGATTTGTCTTCTTTGCCACCCTTCTTCGAGAATTTTGCACCACCACTCAAGCCAATCTCTGGTCCCCGCCTTGTCTTTTGGGACTGGTGGGCTTGCCAATACGGCCAGGATCTGCCCCTCTTTATGCTTACCTGGATAATATACCCCTAATCTGTGTACTGTCTGCCATAGCTTCCTTGAAACTTTCTTCATCAGGTTCTACACTTTGATCTCTGACATAATTTTGAACTGTTTCTGCCCAAAAATCATATCCTCGTCCATACAATACTACTCTGTGTGGTTGAATATTCACTTCTTTTCCCCCGTCTGGTTCGGATCCAGGGGTTGCTACAGGTCCTGACTCTTTTTCAGCCATCTTTTTACTGCTTGTCTTTACACTAACCTTACTGTTTCGTAATGATTATCCTTTCTTTATTCTCTTGGTTGCTGAGATTGTCGATTCCACCACTGTCGTCTCCTTGGACTTCAGCTATGGTCTTTGTCGTCTCGAGTCGTCTGCCTCTCAAAGCCTCTCTTGGTGCCTTGAGTCAGGGACGAGTGACAGACTGCTTGGCTATTCAGCGCTAATTCCGGAGGTTAACTCCAAATCAACTACTCCTTTTCCCGCTTCTCCCCTCAGGAACCTCACGGGTTGATGATCCTACTCTCTCTTGTAGATCACCATTTTGCACGGTATACTCTCATACCTGCTCTCTTTTTGACGATCCGATCCAGCAGGCTCCCTCGTCTGCTTCCCTTCCTCGTCGTTTCGTGACGATCCAGCAGGCTATCTCCGTCTGCTTCTCGTCCCAGTTTAGACGATCCAGTAGTGACACGTCTACTTCTCGTCCCAGTTTAGACGATCCAGTAGTGACACGTCTACTTCTCGTCCCAGTTTAGACGATCCAGCAGTGACACGTCTGCTTCTCGTCCTTGATCCCAGCTCCCTGGGATGCTTACTCCTGTTGTCTTTACGTCGTCCTTCTGGTGGTCGCCTCCAAATTTTCACCTCTCTGGAAAACAGATGTGTTTCAAGCCGTTACTGGACCTATACAGGCCATCAGCCGACAATCTCCACAACACTGTATCCCTTGGTGATCCACTCAGGAGCTTCCCACCTATCCAATGGCAAAAGACTCTCCTTTGGCCAGGATTCTTCCTCGGACCCGACTACACTTCATCAAGTCCCTGTTCGGGCGCCACGTGTCAGATCCCGCTTTATATAAGACCAGCTCTCCGTCTCTGGGGTCTGACCTTCGTGTCTCCGCGGGTATTACCCGGCGGGGCTGCACAAAGGCTGTTTAAGCTGGTGGCGAGGAGATTCGTCTAGCCGCTCACTGCCTCCATCCGGACGTCCACCCCGCTGACGCTGATCTCGCACCCCGGTCGAATAGCCTCCTTCTGCAACCAGGATACGAGCCGGCCACGCCCGTTAACGGCAGCTCTCCTCTTATGGATCCGGGCTCTTGGAATGTTGCTAGATTTTAAATTTAGTGACTCGTACAGCGAGTCCCCAGGATGCGTTAATTTCGTTAAAAACCAGACTAACCTTTTAGAGCACTTTTTGACGTTATACACCCAAAAAACTTTAACTTTTACACCTTAAGAAGAATCAATAAATCCAATGTCCGAGCCTTAACACTTTAACTGCATGCTTGGAAATTTATTGCAGGTTTTGCAAGTGCTGACAACATAATCAAAATCGGTTATATGATGATAATTTCACAACAGTAATTCAAATATAATCAGAATAATGATTGGCAGAGATTTTTGTTTTTGATTCAATAATGCTATCTGATCTTACTCTGACTGGACTGGATTAACTTCTCAACAAATTTTCTAGGAGTGAGGGAAGGAGGTTTTTTGATGTTAAAATCCCCAGTTCGATGAACTTGGTCTCCTCTTCATCAGCTTTTAGTTGTTAGCTGACCACGATCCTTGTGATGTTGTAATCCTTCAGGAAATAATCCACATAAGAGTTTATATCCTTCAGGAAATAAATCCACATAAGAGTTTATTCCTTCTTCAATCAACCAAAAGTTGATCTAATCCATTCTGGAAAGATGTGATGCTCCATGAGAGAGAAAACGTTGAAACTTCCCCACTCAGACTTAAGGCCAGTGATTATTCTCCAATGCTCTGCTACTCCGTGACTGGACGGCCTGAGTGGGAGTTGAAAACTCTCTCAAATAATCTCTTATGTCTCCAATCCTCTCGCTCCTCGATTCCAATTGCAGCTCACAAGATGGTCAAGTCTTGTGATCTCCTCGTAGCAGCGGAGAAGTGACAACAGCACCTCTCCCTGGAAGAATAACCCTGTTTCCTGTTGTTGTACAGTTTTTATACGAAAACTCTTGTTGTTGATGAGGTGATCTTGGTTACCATGGGGATGATGATGAGTCCAAACCTCCTCCCTTACCCCCTTCTTTTACTGGAAGCCATCTGGAGAACATTTCCTGACTGACGATAACTGATGTCCCGATTGTCAGTAAATCTATTGCGCAGGTTTCCTGTTTTTCTGTTTAACACATCTTTTCCGAGAACTCATGCTTCCTAAATCATGTTACATCAATCACATTTAATCATATTTAATCATTTCATTTAAACTCTTTTTCACATAAAAACAATTCATATGATCATATACAACATTTTCATTCATTATTATTCATCTCATATCTTATTACATCTTAATGTTCTGAACAGTTGTTTTTCTCCTCAGCCCTTCTGGCCTCGCTTGCGACATCATTAACTTCCTTTTTTGTCTCTGCCTCTGCACAAAAACAACTTCTTTCAGTTCCTCTTTTCTCTGTAGCTGCACCCTTTATGAAAAACAACACTTTAATCATTCATTTCACTTATTTGTAACATACATTTTCTAATCAACTCTTACTGTTATTACATTAATAGTTCATTTAATCATACTTGTCATGTTTGAATCATTCTTAGATATTACTTTTAACACATTAATACTTCATTTGATCATACTTTATCATTTTAAAATCATCTTAGATATATTCCATCGTCTTCACCACTGAGTTCATCCCGTGGGCCTCTCCATCTGCAATGGAAAAGTCCGGTATGACCTCAGTCACTCCAGGAAAGTACCAAACACTGTTCAGTATTCCAACAACATGTGTATTAATCCAATGGCACGTATTATATTCCAAGATGAAAACAAGCTGAAGGCAAGCTTAAAGTCATCTTTCTTGACAATTCCCACCTATGGCCTTTTTGTGTGGAGTTTGCATGTTCTCCCCGTGTTTGTGTTGGTTCCCTCCAGGTGCTCCAGCTTCTTCCCACATGCAGAGACATGCGGCTTAGGTAGATTGGAAACTTTAAATTGTCTGTAGGTGTGAATGTGTTTGTTTGTCTAAATCTGGCCCCACCTCATGCCCTGTGACTGCTGGGGTAGGCAACAGCCCCCCAAACCTTAATTGAAGTAAACGGTTGAAGAGGAGTGAGTGAGTGATGAGTATGCATTTTATTAAGTACAGGGTTCACTCAGGAAAGAGGTGAGCAGTTCAGAAATGTGCTTTAAAACTTAACTTTGGAGAAATCATATATTTCCTATGTAATTAAGCAGTGCTGCTATACATACCAAATAAATTGGTGAAGTACAAAGAAAGAATACGAGGTCTGTCCAAAAAGTAATGGACCTTTTTATTTTTTTCAAAAACTATATGGATTTGAATCACGTGTGATTACATCAGCCAAGCTTGAACCTTTGTGCGCATGCGTGAGTTTTTCCACGCCTGTCGGTTGTGTCATTCGCCTGTGGGCAGGCTTTGAGTGAGCACTGGTCCACCCCTCCCGTCAGATTTCTTTTGTCTGAGAACTTGCTGAGAGACTGCCGCTTTGCTCCATGAAATTTTTTTCAGAAACTGTTAGAGACAGGCAGTTGGAAACCATTCGATAGATTCAGTTGGATATCGGTGAAGATTCTGTCGGCGTCACGTGGATTATGGACTGTTAAAACCTTTTTAAAGACGGCCCACAGCGGCGGAGGGCGCGCGGCGTGCCGAGCGGCCATTCGACAGGTTGGATCGACCAGATCATTTCTAAACTGAATGCTGTGTTGATCCGGGACATCATGTGACTACCACAGAAATGGCAACAGAGCTGGACATAGCACTTTTGCGGCACATTCCACTGTTACAGGAGACTTTGTAATGAAAGACGTGCGGAAGATTTCGCGCATCGGGACGGAGCCGCTCAGGACGCGCAGCAAAAAAAAAAAAAAACCTCTGTGTTGGAAACCATTCAGAAGATTCAGACGGCTTTCGATGGCTTTCAGTCGAGTAAGTATCCGAGAAATTGTGTAACAGCTGGACATGTCCCAACATGTCCTGTGAGACTTCCAAGACGGAGATGTTTGGTCTGTTAAATGTTTAATCACCCAGTCTATATAGTGTTTTTCATGGCATTTAAAATTCATCATATTTCTTTTTGTGTATGGTAGGGCTTAAATTCTGGAAAAACATGACATACCTGAATTAACACACCTGAACATTATGCTTACTTCACTCATTCATCTTCCAAACATAATGACTTATCTGTTTAGAACCTGACGATTTAATGAATACTTATGAGAAACAATCAGCAAATATGAGGTCTGTTAGAAAAGTATCCAACGTTTTTATTTTTTGCAAAAACCTGATGGATTTGAATCACATGTGCTTGCATGAGCAAACCTTGAACCTTCGTGCGCATGCGTGACTTTTTTCACGTCTGTCGATTGCATTATTTGCTGGCAAGCAGCATTTGTGTGAGGTCGTGTGCAGTGCTCTCGGCGGATTTTCATTGCAAGGAAAATGGCGGAACGACTGGAGCAGCGCTACTGCATCAAATTTTGCCAGAAACTGGGCGACAGCCAGGTGGAAACCATTTTGAAGATTCAGATGGCTTTCGGTGACGATGCTATGGGCATCACACAGATTAAGGAGTGGTACAACTGGTTTAAAGATGTCCGCACAACGGTGGAGAGCGAGCCACACTCCGGTCGGCCATCAACATGCTGAAATGACCAGGTCATTTCCAAAGTGAACGCTGTGGTGATGCGGGACCGTCATGTGGCTATCCGAGAAATTGTGGAAGAGATGGGCATCAGCACGTTTTCAGCACATTCCACTGTGACAGAAGATTTGGCCATGAAAACAGTGGCGGTGAAATTCGTGCCAAAGCTGCTGACGGCGGAGCAAAACCAACTTCGTGTTGAAGTCTCAGGACATGCTGGACTCTGAAAAATGATGCCCACCTCTTTCACAATTTCTCGGATAGTCACACGGCTGAAAAGCCACTGAAAGTCGTCTGAATCTTTCGAATGGTTTCCACCTGACTGTCGCCCAGTTTCTGGCAAAATTTGATGCAGTAGCGCTGCTCCAGTCGTTCTGCCATTTTCCTTGCAATGAAAATCCGTCCTCACACAAAGGCTGCTTGCCAGCAAATTACGCAGTCGACCTTTGTGAGCTCCTCTGGCTTTTTACCAAGGTAAAGAATAAGGCCTGTGATCACAGCTTCTCTTTGGGATGCAATCCTGTTCTACAAAAATATGAAACATGAGATTATGTTAATAATAAGTACAGACATCAGACTGCTACCAATTAAAATGAATCACTACAATGTCTTGAGTACATGCCTCTTTTAAGATGTCATGGATCTCATCAAGTTTCTTTCCAAAAGCTCATCCCTTCCTTCTGTACAGTCTTAGCAGCTTGGGTGTGTATTGGTCCAACTTCCCCAGGAATGTGGACTGTAGTGGAGTGAGACTGGGGAAACATCTCAAGACACAGAAACATAATGGCTTGAGCCACAAGACAGGTTAACTGGAAAAAGAGGTAGAAAATTAACATAAAAACTACACTGAAATCTGGTCCTGCATTTCATAAAAGATTCTGCATCAGCTCTGTCAAGTCCATGGCTCCTGCCCAGTCTATGCAGGCATACAGTCATTACATACATTTTGATCACTTGTTTTTCCTGGGTAATGCAGCCAGAATACTTTTTGTTTGCTCCTTACTTTTGGCATATAACAGGGTTGCTTGTCATTATCATGGTTAGGAAATGTCAGGTTACATGATAATGGTAATGTTACTGTCAAACAAGGCAACCAAAGCAGATTCAGAACAGAGAAGTTTAATTTGGAACTTTGCCACCCTGTGTTGAAGAAGACTTGATTTAATTGTTCAACATACCGTATTTTCCGGACTATAAGTCGCACCGGAGTATAAGTCGCACCAGCCACTTTATCCATTATAAAGAAAAATAAACCATAGATAAGTCGCACTGGAGTATAAGTCGCATGGACATACAGGTATGTTAACTTAACATGAAAAGTTCAGATGATAATATTGTGACAGCAAAGGGAAGAAACTGCGCCACCTTGAGTTGAGAAGATTTATTTGAGAGAATACTACACGAATGTGGTTCTGCAACAGATATCATTACTCACAATAACCATGTCACTCAGGGTGCCGAAAATGTGAAACGTGAAAACCAAGAGTGCAACAGGAACATCACAATACCGTAACATAAATAACATGTGAAAAAGTTCACTTAACCCTCAATTTCACTCCAAATCATTGAAACCATTGAATTCTTCATCCTCGGTGTCACTTTGAAACAACTGTGCCAACTCCAGAGGAAGACGAAGTGCTGCATCCTCTTCTGTGTCACTTTCCTTAGATTCCTCAGTTCCAGTTAGTCCAGCCTTTCTGAATCCCGACACGATGGTTTTGGTCGTCACTGAAGCCCATGCTTTGTCGATCCATCCGATGGCTTCCTGGAAATTTGCGGAGCGCATTCTCCCGGTTGCTGTGAAACTGTGCTCCCCATCCGTCATCCACTGCTCCCACAGGTTACGTAAGACTGCCTTAAAGCTCCGGTTTACGGAGATGTCAAGTGGCTGAAGTATTTTGGTTAAGCCTCCAGGGATGATGGCAGGTATGGAGTTGAAAACTTTTAATTTAGCTTTGATCTGAGGCGTTATGTGTGCTGCTGTCCCCATGCTGTCCATCACAAGCAGGGCTTTGCGTGCTCTAAAGAAACCATCTGGACGCTTAGTGTAGCACTTTGTAAGCCATAGGTTCATCATTTCTTCATCCATCCACCCTTTCTCATTCACGCCAACGGCAACTGTAAGGGATTGCATTTTTGGCATGGTTTTTCTTTTAAAAATGACCATTGGTGGTAATTTTGATCCATCTCTACAACATGCCAGCACCACTGTGAAGTGTGATTTCTCGTGACCTGTTGTGACTATATTCACACTCTTTTGCCCTTTCTCTGCAACACTTCGGCCCATGGGAATGTCAAAAGTGAGGGGGGCCTCATCCATGTTTATAATGTGATCCAGTGTCACGTTGTGCTCAGTTACATGTTTTTCAATGAACTTGCAGAAACTGTCAACCTTGGCTTGGAAGTCTGCTGGCAGTTTTTGGCAAACCGTTGCCCTTGCTTTGATAGAGAGGCGGTTGCATTGCATAAAACGGTAACACCAAGAAGGTCCTCCCACAAAGTCATTAATATTCATCTCCTGAGCAACGACCCTGGCGTGGAGACGTAACTGCACTGTTGACAACCCTCTCCCGGCTGCACGTTGTTCGAGCACCCATGTGCGGACTCGTTCCTCTAGTTGTGGCCATCTAGCTTTTAGCCCGCGATTAGCTTTTTTTGTTTTTTTTTTCATGGTGGCTAGAGTAACCTCCACTTTCCTCCAGTCCCTCACAAGTTTCTCACTCACTCCAAACTCTCTCTCTGCTGCTCGATTACCGTTTTTGGATGCATATTTCACCACTCGCAACTTGTAATCTGCAGAGTATGCTTTTCTTTTTGGTGGCATTTTTTCTGGCCTTCTCTGTTGTCTTGTTATCAGTAATGTTGAAATTTTTATTTTTCTATGGTAGTCAGAAGTCGCAGGAACAGTCACACAAGCCATGAGCGCCCTCTCGTGAGCTGCATTTTACCTACGGATATGTTTGTATTTTGCGGACCACATTGCGAGCCGAACCATGCAGCACCTACCTGCGCAGCTCATGACCTCCCCGTGGTGTCGAAGCCAGCTCCTTCCAAGTGCAGACGCTAATCCTCCGCCGTTGCTCACCCAGTGCTCCCACGCAGCTCTCAGCATCAACTCTGCTCACACTGATATCCAAGGATTGAACCTGTTTTGTTAGCCCTCCCGGAATAAGCACCGTGTTCGTCTGCTTCACATGCTGTTTCACAATCATTGTCTGGGTGAAGTGAGGAATACACGCCCAATGTTCTGTTCTCTGATTGGTTATCGTGACCAGCGTGACCTATAGGACGGGTGCCATACTACAGTGCCCATGATGCATTGCATTTCCGTTTCCGGTGGCCATTTTAAAACATAGAGCGACTCTGTCACGTAAAATTGTTTTATTACGGTAAATTAATTGACAATCTACCAGTATATTTTTTTATTTATAAGTCGCACTGGAGTATAGGTCGCACC
This sequence comes from Thalassophryne amazonica, assembly GCF_902500255.1. Lineage (NCBI taxonomy): Eukaryota > Metazoa > Chordata > Actinopteri > Batrachoidiformes > Batrachoididae > Thalassophryne > Thalassophryne amazonica. The sequence continues at coordinate 142,195,264 of NC_047105.1, read as the reverse complement.
CCCGGCCAAAACATGTAAAAAAAGTGCGACTTATAATCCGGAAAATACGGTACTTGAGAAAACTGAAACGGCAGATTATAGCAGATTTTCCTTTTTTCACCAACAGCCTCATCAGGTGAAAGGCTAAATTCTTTAAAAAAAGAGAGAGAGAAAAGAAAATGTTTTGCCATTTGACATCACATCAACTTTTTGTCTTGCTTCTGCTTAGCAAATTAATGTAACATTTTCCCACCTTACCAATGACAATTAAACATATGTTTGAACTTATCTCTGTCCAGTGTGCTTTTCAATTAAGTCTTGATTAAATCACCTGGTGAAGCCACATCAGTTATTAGTTCACCCATAATAGATGAATATTTCCAAATGGCCAACATCCTACTAGTCTACTGCCTTTGTTTACTTAGCATTAACTGATTAATATTATCAATCAAACTGCATTATCGACCAGTCGTCCGCTCCGAAATGATGCATGCGGAGTGAAGGCAGGGAACTGATTAGATACTGGGATTAAAAATGTAATGATTTCTCACACATAAGATACACAGCAGTTTTCTTTTTCATTTGTTCATAAAGCTTTGCTGTGCACTATTGTTGCAAAATCACAAAAAGCACAAACTTCACCTCACCCGGGCTGCGCTGCAGGCAGCCACTTGGTAAAAGGGCAGTAAACACACAGAGGGCAAGACAGAGAAGCCACTTTGACCATTCATGTGATAAAAGGACCGCTAATGTTAAAGAAACCCAACGCCATCATCTCCCAAACGTCAGCAACCCACCTGTCGGAACATTTTATCCACAATATCAGCTGCACATGGTAGCTTGTAGCCAAGCTAACATAGCTAGCATTACTACTGAACATTTGGCTGGTGTGCTTTTAAGTCATTGTTAACATGTCTTGTCAGGTGCAATCGGCAATTACTTGCTATCAGAAATCCAAAAATGCATAAAGTTTTCTCCATTTAACAAATATAAATTAGTTCTTTAACATATACAAAATGTAAATTAGTTCCTTAACATATATAAACCTTTTTATTGTTAATATCACAGATCTAATTACACCCCCCAGAGTCATTATTACCAGTGTACCTTCCCAGATTAGCTCAGATTTATTCCATGCAGTTTGTAGAATGAGCTCCCTGTTGGGTGAACGCAGAAGGCGAACCAGGATCGTATGAGGTCTCTCCTCTGCAGTTGATCACGGTATCGGAGCTTTGTTTGCCTTGTCTGGTGTTTGCACTGTTTCATTCCATCCAAGGATCGATGTCAGTAGTTTCTACATAACCATCGCCATATCCCTGTTCTCTTTACCTTCTGCGATGCCCACAAATTGTTTATTATTCTTTCTGTTGCAGTTCTCCATATCTTCAGGTTTATCAGGGAGTTCCTCTAGCTCTGCTTGGTTAGCAAGCAGGCTAGCCTCCAACGAGGCCTTTAGTTTTTTTAACTGAGTCCTCCAGCCGCTCTTCCCTTTTCTTCATCTCCACCACTCATGAGCGGGCGCTCACCCACCTGGAGACTGGCGGGAGCGCTGTGAGAGACATGTTCTTTTACTTCTCCAGTGTTTTCAACACCATCAGACTGGCGCTGCTGCGGGGGAAGCTGGAGGACGCAGGTGTGGATGGATGTCTCACTGCCTGGACCATCAGCTACCTCACTGACCGCCCACAGTACGTGTGGCTGCGCGGCTGTCAGTCTGAGGTGGTAAGGTGCAGCACCGGGGCCCCCCAAGGGCACTGTCCTCTCGCCCTTCCTCTTCACCCTTTACACCTTGGACTTCACCTACAACATGGACAGCTGCCATCTCCAGAAGTTCTCTGATAACTTCGCCATTGTGGGTCATGTGTCTGAGGGGAATGAGCTGGAATACCGGTCGGTCATCACAGACTTTGTGGACTGGTGTGAGTGCAACCACTTGTGTCTCAACACCAGTAAGACAAAGGAGATGGTGATCGACTTCAGCAGGAAATCACCACCTCACCGAACGGTGAACATCGAGGGGGAGGACATAGAGACTGTGGACAGTTTCAAATACCTGGGTGTTCACCTCAACAACAAACTGGACTGGACCCACAACACTGACGCCCTGTACAAGAAAGGCCAGAGTTGCTTCCACCTCCTGAGGAGACTGAGATCCTTTGGAGTGAGTAGGCCTGTGCTTAAGACTTTCTATGACTCTGTTGTAGCCTCTGCTCTCCTCTATGCTGTCGTGTGTTGGGCCCCGGGCAGCACAGAGCGGGAGAGAAAGAGACTGAACAAGCTGGTCAGGAAGTCCAGCTCTGTCCTGGGCTGTCCTCTGGACTCTTTGGAGGAGGTGGCTGAGAGGAGGATGTTAGCCAAGTTGAAATCCATCATGGACAACTCCTCTCACCCTCTGCACCGAACTGTAGTGGAGCTGAGTAGCTCCTTCAGTGACAGACTGAGGCACCCTGAGTGCAAGAAGGAACGATACCGCAGGTCGTTCATCCCTGCTGCTGATAGGGTGTACAATAACACTGTGAAATAACCATATGCAATAATATGTCCACAAATCATGTGCAATAACAACTTGTTTACAAATTCCAGCACTTGTCACCTTATCACATCTAAACTCCACGTATTGTAAATAAGATGCTCCTATTTTTTAATTCCAATCATGTTTATATATATATATATATATATATATATATATATATATATATATAATCAAATCAAAATCAATTTTATTTATATAGCACCAGATCACAACAAACAGTTGCCCCAAGGCGCTTTATATTGTAAGGCAAAAGCCATACAGTAATTACAGAAAAACCCCAACGGTGAAATGACCCCCTATGAGCAAGCACTTGGCGAAAGTGGGAAGGAAAAACTCCCTTTTAACAAGAAGGAACCTCTAGCAGAACTAGGCTCAGGGAGGGGCAGTCTTCTGCTGGGACTGGTTGGGGCTGAGGGGAGAGAATCAGGAAAAAGACATGCAGTGGAGATCAATCACCAATGATTAAAAGCAGAGTGGTGCATACAGAGCAAAAAGAGGTGAATAAAAAGAAACACTGGGTGCATCATGGGAAACCCCCCAGCAGTCTAAGTCTATAGCAGCATAACTAAGGGATGGTTCAGGGTCACCCGGTCCAGCCCTAACTATAAGCTTTTTCAAAAAGGAAAGTTTTAAGCTTAATCTTAAAAGTAGAGAGGGTGTCTATCTCCCTAATCCGAATTGGGAGCTGGTTCCACAGGAGAGTCTGAAAGCTGAAGGCTCTGCCTCCCATTCTACTTTTACAAACCCTAGGAACTACAAGTAAGCCTGCAGTCTGAGCGCGAAGCGCTCTATTGGGGTGATATGGTACTAAGCGGTCTTTAAGATAAGATGGGACCTGATTATTCAAAACCTTATAAGTAAGAAGAAGAATTTTAAATTCTATTTTGGAATTAACAGGGAGCCAATGAAGAGAAACCAATATGGGTGAAATATGCTCTCTCCTTCTAGTCCCTGTCAGCACTCTAGCTGCAGCATTTTGAATTAACTGAAGGCTTTTCAGGGAACTTTTAGGACAACCTGATAATAATGAATTACAATAGTTCAGCCTAGAGGAAATAAATGCATGAATTAGTTTTTCAGCATCATGCTGAGACAAGACCTTCCTAATTTTAGAGATGCAAAAAAGCAGTCGTACATATTTGCTTAATATGCGCATTGACGGACATATCCTGATCAAAAATGACTCCAAGATTTCTCACAGTATTACTGGAGGTCAGGATAATGCCATCCAGAGTAAGGATCTGGTTAGACACCATGTTTCTAAGATTTGTGGGGCCAAGTACAATAACTTCAGTTTTATCTGAATTTAAAAGCAGGAAATTAGAGGTCATCCATGTCTTTATGTCTGAAAGACATTCCTGCAGTTTAACTAATTGGTGTGTGTCCTCTGGCTTCATGGATAGATAAAGCTGGGTATCATCTGCGTAACAATGAAAATTTAAGCAATGCTTTCTAATAACACTGCCTAAGGGAAGTATGTATAAAGTGAATAAAATTGGTCCTAGCACAGAACCTTGTGGAACTCCATAATTAACCTTAGTCTGTGAAGAAGACTCCCCATTTACATGAACAAATTATAATCTATTAGGTAAATATGATTCACACCACTGCAGCGCAGTGCCTTTAATACCTATGGCATGCTCTAATCTCTGTAATAAAATTTTATGGTCAACAGTATCAAAAGCTGCACTGAGGTGAGTCCACTGTCTGAGGCCATAAGAAGATCATTTGTAACCTTCACTAATGCTGTTTCTGTACTATGATGAATTCTGAAACCTGACTGAAACTCTTCAAATAGACCATTCCTCTGCGGATGATCAGTTAGCTGTTTTACAACTACCCTTTCAAGAATTTTTGAGAGAAAAGGAAGGTTGGAGATTGGCCTATAATTAGCTAAGATAGCTGGGTCAAGTGATGGCTTTTTAAGTAATGGTTTAATTACTGCCACCTTAAAAGCCTGTGGTACATAGCCAACTAATAAAGATAGATTGATCATATTTAAGATCGAAGCATTAACTAATGGTAAGGCTTCCTTGAGCAGCCTGGTAGGAATGGGGTCTAATAGACATATTGATGGATTGGAGGAAGTAACTAATGAAAATAACTCAGACAGAAGAATCGGAGAGAAAGAGCATTACCAGCATTACTGAAGGCAGCTGAACATAAAGATATGTCTTTGGGATGGTTAGGAATAATTTTTTCTCTAATAGTTAAAATTTTATTTGCAAAGAAATTCATGAAGTCATTACTAGTTAAAGTTAAAGGAATACTCGGCTCAATAGAGCTCTGACTCTTTGTCAGCCTGGCTACAGTGCTGAAAAGAAACCTGGGGTTGTTCTTATTCTATTTTATTTTATTTTATATATATATATATATATATATATATATATATATATATATATATATATATTATTTCTACCTCATTTTCTTATTTTATTGTATTGTTACAAGTATTGTTATTGCTTATCTTTGCACACTCTGTTTGATGCACATTTTCTTCTACTCGCACTCATCTTGTGTGTTTGTTTAGAGCTGGCGTAACATTGGAATTTCTCCACTGTGAGATCAATAAAGTCTTATCATGCTCATTTTAATAAGTTAAGCTCTTAATGGCCCGTAGATTGGACTTGCAAAGATAGATGTCGATTGAAATGATGACCTGTGGCAAGCTAACTGTTTTAGGTTTATAATATGTCGCAATATTGCATAAAAATAGAAAATGGGTTCAGATTATCAGATTATTTGGGCACTTCAAAGAATGCATGGATGTATGAATGTTTATTATGTGATGTACAGTATTGGAGTCTTGATCAAAAATGCATTCTAATCCAATTACATTTTTTCCACAACTCTGATTGGTTAATCGTGTGGACGGTGGCAAAATATTAAAACAGTTTCACATTTGATGTGTTCCTCCGCACCCTGTCCGTGCACACTGCTACACAATGGCACTGCCAGCTGAGAGGTGTAAATAATGGTGCTGCTAGGTGACAGCCAGTGAAACTGCCAGAGCGACCCTATCAAAATGGATTAATTTAATCTACCATAAGTATTGATGTGGATTCTGCTCACAGAATTATATATATATATATATATATATATATATATATATATATATATATATATATACATATTGATATCGGTTTAGGTGTGTAGGAATCTATGTGTATATGTGGCAAAGGGTATTACTGGTTGTGGGGAAGAAGGGGTAGGGATAAATAAGCTGATGCTTCACCCTACCCCTTTTCGGACATGTTGGGTACACAGTAGGAACTTTTTTGTTTTGTCTTTACTGATCTATCTTGTAATTGTTGTTGTATCAAATGTTCGAAATAAACAGTTTTTTTCATTCATTCATTTCATTCATTCATTCATTCATTCAATTCCCAATTTGGCATGAAGACGCTGTTGGTATGGTAAGCTTTGACAAGCTGACCACACCCTTTGTCTTTGTAACAGTTTAATCAAACTATATTATTATGCGGATTAAGATGTAGCCTTCAGTGGTGCACATGGATCTGTGCAAACGTTGGAATTGGATTAGAATGGGAATAACCTCCTTGTGTCTGATTTGCGGATGTTAATGCTGGGTTACGGTCGCCAATAGTTTTACTCACTTTGTGAACGTAAAATCCAGCATTAACGTCCGCAAATCAGCAGACACAACAGGGTTATTCCTGTAGGGGAAAAAATGTAAATGTTGGTGTGACACTAATCTGAGTTGGTCTGTATTATTCAAGCCACAGTCATGATGCACTTATGTCAAGTTTTCCCCAAATTTAGCCATGTCAAATTTTGTATAATTCCTGGTTGGCTAATTTGTTTTTTAAATATTATTTTTTGATCTTTATGTGTCCCTTAGCATTCAGTCAAAGGTATTTTAATAGGACTGCTTCTCTGCACCATTCCCTATAACATTACAGACCATGCAGCGGGTCTGTAATCAACTTTTCTGCAGTGCGATGTTGCTTTGAACCTTGAACCAATCGAAGCAGTGATTTGCTGCTTCGTTGATTCATTGTTTTATTTCGCTTTATCTTAATTTTTCCCCGCTAAACTCCCAAAGACCACATGTCTGTGAGTAATATTTACCTTTTTATGTTAAACCGACCTGTTATGTTCTTCTGAAACAGTTGATAGATGTATTTTATAACTTAAAAACGGGACCGATGCTAACGCTTTAGCATGTCTGTGGCATTTTCAATGTTAAAGTTGGCATTAAGCTGTTCGCATCTCAGCGTGTTTGTGTGCATTTGTTTTCTGTATAATAATTAATGGCTCAGCATTCATTGTCGTAAAAGAGTCAAATTGTATTTTTTTTATTCATATATTAATAATAATAGCAACAACAACAATAATAGTAATAATAACTCATAACTAATAATGCTACAATACAATTTTAGAGAAAGAGACAAAAAGAACCTGATGAAACAAAACACAACAGAAAAGATAAAACTAACGATGAAAATAAATAAATACATATAGAAATAAATAACTGTTTCCTGTGAACACCTAGTGACTCTTACACCTCCACTTCATGACACTTAATGATAATTTGTTTCAGTCAAACCATATTTTCAGTTTGTTAATTTCGTCAGTGATTTCCTCCAGAACTATCTGCCAAGCTAGAAAACTGCTGCATCCTAGTAAGAGCAGAATACTACTGGAATGAATTTGAATGAGGAAAGTTGGGTTTTATGGATGCTGCACTCACTGCAGTTTATTGTCTGGAATAGCCCCAGATTGCATTTCAGATCTTCTAGAATTCAAACATTTTCGTGCGGGTGGTGATGGGGGTAATATTGGGTTACAGCTTTTTTTGTTTTTCACCACTTTAATCCCTGAATATGTCAATCGTGAGTCACTTTTTTACGGATTAAAGTCACTAACTGGGACTCCTGTCTTGTTATGAGAAAGAAACGAGAATCGTCCTCCATTGTGTTCACTCAGCTCCAAATGCTGCACGACTCTCTGCTGAGTCAAGGTAGAATGATAGAGTCCAGTCGGAATGAATAACTTCAAAGAGAAACGCTGTTTAAATCAAATTAGAGCTGAAACAACTAATTGAGTTAATCGATTAAGATCGATTATTAAAATAGTTGTCAACTAATTTAGTCATTGATTAGTTGCTAAATAACTTTGTTTTACCGCAAATGTTTCGTTTCTTCCATATAATCAACCGAGCTTTGCTTTGAATCTTGAACCAATGGAGTGCTTTGAGCTGCTGCTTCGTTGGTTTCATTTGTTTTATTTCGCTTTATCTTAATTTTTTCCCACTAAAACCCTAAAGAGCATATGTCTGAGGAATATTTACCTTTTTTATGTTAAACTGACCTGTTATGGTCTTCTGAAACAGTTGGTAAATGTATTTTATGCTAACGTAAATGCTAACATGTTAGCATGTCTATGGCATTTTCAGTGTTAAAGTTAACATTAAGCTGCTGGCATTTCAGCATGTTTATGCATTTGTTTTCTGTATAATAATTAATGGCCCAGCATTTGTTGTCGTAAGAGTTGAATGTATTACAAATTATAATATTTTTGAATTTATTTTTATTTATATATTAATAATAATAGTAATAATAACTAATAATGCTACAATACAGTTTTAGAGAAAGAGAGATGAGTCACATGTGTCATTGTGAAATGACCACATAGTTTAGAAGTTATACAGAGACTGTTGCACATATAATGAGTCAGGCTGCAGTTTTTGATTTAGGTTTTATGGTTAACTGGTTATGCTAATTGCTCATTTGCAGTAACAAAAATACCTCTTTTTTCACCATATATTTTATAACATTTATATGTTTCAGTGTTGTTTTATGACAACTCAGCACTTTGATAAAGCAATGCCATTTGAAATAATTATTTTTGTTCTTTATTGTAAACTGTTTTTTTCTTTATTATTTTATATTTCAGCAGCCAAGGGACATTTGACGATTTGTTGATTTTCAAGTATTTTAAGTTTTCAAATAATGTTCTGTTGTTAAATAAAGTGATGGAAGAAGGGAAAAAGTGTTTCCCTGGCACATTTTAAAAAAATTCCCTGCTGATTCGGTTAATCGATTAATCATGTCAAAACCCCATCAGATTCATAGATGATCCAAATAATCATTTGTTGCAGCCCTAAATCAAATAACACCTCTGCAATCGATCAAAACGTTTTTTTTCCTCCCAAAATGAGATGTCCTGTGCTGATGTGCAGCATCCGGCTGAGCTCAGCTTAGAGGTATGGAGATACATTCATGCCAAAATGTCTGAAAGGAAATGCTTTTGACAAAAAGTACAGATTTAAAATTTTTTTTTTTTTTATGTCCAGAGATCAAGGATCCAGTGACCAATTTAAATTGTTGACAAAGAAAACCTGTAAAGCCTAGTTTTAGTACACAGAAAATTCACAAGAGGTATCGATAAAGGAATCGATAAGGAATCAGATTGATAAGCGGATTCGATAATGGCCTCAATATCGATGAAATCTTATCAATCAATTATCATCATCTTGCCTCTACTGGTGGTTGGCTCTCACTGCGGTATTGTATCACTTCATTTTCCGGAGCACAGCGGTGTTTTGCTGTATCTGTTAGCTGTTTAATCTGCGCAATTAGATTGATCTAGTTACCTAGATAACGATTTGTTTCACAGTGTAATCTTCATGTGCCTTAACTAAAGCACTCCCTCTGCTGAATCACCACTAAATTATTTACACATTATTCACTTTGTGTGTTTTTAGGAATCCGCTAGCTTAGCGCAGCTACTAGCTCTTAGCCGATTTAGCATGGCGGTTTCTCCTGTCTCTCCTGCACTTTTCTGCTCTGGGTGTGAAATGTTTAGTTATTCCTCGGCTTCCTTTAGCAGTAATGGTACTTGTAATAAGTGTAGCTTATTCGTAGCTTTGGAGGCCAGGCTGGGTGAATTGGAGACTCGGCTCCGCACCGTGGAAAATTCTACAGCTAGCCAGGCCCCTGTAGTCGGTGCAGACCAAGGTAGCTTAGCCACCGTTAGTTCCCTTCCAGCAGATCCCGAGCAGCCGGGAAAGCAGGCCGACTGGGTGACTATGAGGAGGAAGCGTAGCCCTAAACAGAAGCCCCGTGTACACCGCCAACCCGTTCACATTTCTAACCGTTTTTCCCCACTCGGCGACACACCCACCGAGGATCAAACTCTGGTTATTGGCGACTCTGTTTTGAGAAATGTGAAGTTAGCGACACCAGCAACCATAGTCAATTGTCTTCCGGGGGCCAGAGCAGGCGACATTGAAGGAAATTTGAAACTGCTGGCTAAGGCTAAGCGTAAATTTGGTAAGATTGTAATTCACGTTGGCAGTAATGACACCCGGTTACGCCAGTCGGAGGTCACTAAAATTAACATTGAATCGGTGTGTAACTTTGCAAAAACAATGTCGGACTGTGTAGTTTTCTCTGGGCCCCTCCCCAATTGGACCGGGAGTGACATGTTTAGCCGCATGTTCTCCTTGAATTGCTGGCTGTCTGAGTGGTGTCCAAAAAATGAGGTGGGCTTCATAGATAATTGGCAAAGCTTCTGGGGAAAACCTGGTCTTGTTAGGAGAGACGGCATCCATCCCACTTTTGATGGAGCAGCTCTCATTTCTAGAAATCTGGCCAATTTTCTTAAATCCTCCAAACCGTGACTATTCAGGGTTGGGACCAGGAAGCAGAGTTGTAGTCTTACACACCTCTCTGCAGCTTCTCTCCCCCTGCCATCCCCTCATTACCCCATCCCCGTAGAGACGGTGCCTGCTCCCAGACCACCAACAACCAGCAAAAATCTATTTAAGCATAAAAATTCAAAAAGAAAAAATAATATAGCACCTTCAACTGCACCACAGACTAAAACAGTTAAATGTGGTTTATTAAATATTAGGTCTCTCTCTTCTAAGTCCCTGTTAGTAAATGATATAATAATTGATCAACATATTGATTTATTCTGCCTTACAGAAACCTGGTTACAGCAGGATGAATATGTTAGTTTAAATGAGTCAACACCCCCGAGTCACACTAACTGCCAGAATGCTCGTAGCACGGGCCGAGGCGGAGGATTAGCAGCAATCTTCCATTCCAGCTTATTAATTAATCAAAAACCCAGACAGAGCTTTAATTCATTTGAAAGCTTGACTCTTAGTCTTGTCCATCCAAATTGGAAGTCCCAAAAAACAGTTTTATTTGTTATTATCTATCGTCCACCTGGTCGTTACTGTGAGTTTCTCTGTGAATTTTCAGACCTTTTGTCTGACTTAGTGCTTAGCTCAGATAACATAATTATAGTGGGCGATTTTAACATCCACACAGATGCTGAGAATGACAGCCTCAACACTGCATTTAATCTATTATTAGACTCAATTGGCTTTGCTCAAAATGTAAGTGAGTCCACCCACCACTTTAATCATATCTTAGATCTTGTTCTGACTTATGGTATGGAAATTGAAGACTTAACAGTATTCCCTGAAAACTCCCTTCTGTCTGATCATTTCTTAATAACATTTACATTTACTCTGATGGACTACCCAGCAGTGGGGAATAAGATTCATTACACTAGAAGTCTTTCAGAAAGCGCTTGTTGGGTTTGCACCCTGTTTTTAAAGAAATGAGAGGCACAAACACTGAAAAGAAACCAGTCAGAGAGAGACAAATATATATATATTTTTTGCTCTGCGCAGAGGAGGAGAACAATGAAGCAGCTTGTAAGTGCTCAGCTACAAAGCTCTCCTAAAATCTCCTCCTCTGGCCCAGCCTTTTATTTAGTTCAACATGAGAAAAAACAAACAAGGACAGTCGGGAGAGGTTACACATGAGTCATGTCTGCAAGAGGGTGATAGCAGAGCGAGGTAACGGCTGAAACCTTCCATTCCTGCAACATGAGCCTTGTGGCTCGTCAAAGCAGGATAAGGCAAAATGAAAAATAGCTTGCTCACTCATGAAGAATGCAGTCAACAAGTCTTTCTTTCTAAAATCTCCTCTTATCACAAAGAGGAAAAATAATAAGCATAAACTATAAGAAAATAAATAATAATAATATAAGCATAAACTAAAGAAAATAAATGATAATAAGAGCATGAACTATATAAAATCCTTGACATGCTGTAACTAGGTTTAAGGATATGATTCCTTCTTTATGTTCTCTAATGCCATATGCCAACACAGTGCAGAGTAGCTACCTAAACTCTGTAAGTGAGATAGAGTATCTCGTCAATAGTTTTACATCCTCATTGAAGACAACTTTGGATGCTGTAGCTCCTCTGAAAAAGAGAGCTTTAAATCAGAAGTGCCTGACTCCGTGGTATAACTCACAAACTCGCAGCTTAAAGCAGATAACCCGTAAGTTGGAGAGAAAATGGCATCTCACTAATTTAGAAGATCTTCACTTAGCCTGGAAAAAGAGTCTGTTGCTCTATAAAAAAGCCCTCCGTAAAGCTAGGACATCTTACTACTCATCACTAATTGAAGAAAATAAGAACAACCCCAGGTTTCTTTTCAGCACTGTAGCCAGGCTAACAAAGAGTCAGAGCTCTATTGAGCCGAGTATTCCTTTAACTTTAACTAGTAATGACTTCATGACTTTCTTTGCTAATAAAATTTTAACTATTAGAGAAAAAATTACTCATAACCATCCCAAAGACGTATCGTTATCTTTGGCTGCTTTCAGTGATGCCGGTATTTGGTTAGACTCTTTCTCTCCGATTGTTCTGTCTGAGTTATTTTCATTAGTTACTTCCTCCAAACCATCAACATGTCTATTAGACCCCATTCCTACCAGGCTGCTCAAGGAAGCCCTACCATTAATTAATGCTTCGATCTTAAATATGATCAATCTATCTTTATTAGTTGGCTATGCACCACAGGCTTTTAAGGTGGCAGTAATTAAACCATTACTTAAAAAGCCATCACTTGACCCAGCTATCTTAGCTAATTATAGGCCAATCTCCAACCTTCCTTTTCTCTCAAAAATTCTTGAAAGGGTGGTTGTAAAACAGCTAACTGATCATCTGCAGAGGAATGGTCTATTTGAAGAGTTTCAGTCAGGTTTTAGAATTCATCATAGTACAGAAACAGCATTAGTGAAGGTTACAAATGATCTTCTTATGGCCTCAGACAGTGGACTCATCTCTGTGCTTGTTCTGTTAGACCTCAGTGCTGCTTTTGATACTGTTGACCATAAAATTTTATTACAGAGATTAGAGCATGCCATAGGTATTAAAGGCACTGCGCTGCGGTGGTTTGAATCATATTTATCTAATAGATTACAATTTGTTCATGTAAATGGGGAATCTTTTTCACAGACTAAGGTTAATTATGGAGTTCCACAAGGTTCTGTGCTAGGACCAATTTTATTCACTTTATACATGTTTCCCTTAGGCAGTATTATTAGACGGCATTGCTTAAATTTTCATTGTTACGCAGATGATACCCAGCTTTATCTATCCATGAAGCCAGAGGACACACACCAATTAGCTAAACTGCAGGATTGTCTTACAGACATAAAGACATAGATGATCTCTAATTTCCTGCTTTTAAACTCAGATAAAACTGAAGTTATTGTACTTGGCCCCACAAATCTTAGAAACATGGTGTCTAACCAGATCCTTACTCTGGATGGCATTACCCTGACCTCTAGTAATACTGTGAGAAATCTTGGAGTCATTTTTGATCAGGATATGTCATTCAATGCGCATATTAAACAAATATGTAGGACTGCTTTTTTGCATTTGCGCAATATCTCTAAAATTAGAAAGGTCTTATCTCAGAGTGATGCTGAAAAACTAATTCATGCATTTATTTCCTCTAGGCTGGACTATTGTAATTCATTATTATCAGATTGTCCTTAAAGTTCCCTGAAAAGCCTTCAGTTAATTCAAAATGCTGCAGCTAGAGTGCTAACAGGGACTAGAAGGAGAGAGCATATCTCACCCATATTGGCCTCTCTTCATTGGCTCCCTGTTAATTCTAGAATAGAATTTAAAATTCTTCTTCTTACTTGTAAGGTTTTGAATAATCAGGTCCCATCTTATCTTAGGAACCTCATAGTACCATATCACCCCAATAGAGCGCTTCGCTCTCAGACTGCAGGCTTACTTGTAGTTCCTAGGGTTTGTAAGAGTAGAATGGGAGGCAGAGCCTTCAGCTTTCAGGCTCCTCTCCTGTGGAACCAGCTCCCAATTCAGATCAGGGAGACAGACACCCTCTCTACTTTTAAGATTAGGCTTAAAACTTTCCTTTTTGCTAAAGCTTATAGTTAGGGCTGGATCAGGTGACCCTGAAGCATCCCTTAGTTATGCTGCTATAGACTTAGACTGCTGGGGGGGTTCCCATGATGCACTGAGTGTTTCTTTATCTTTTTGCTCTGTATGCACCACTCTGCATTTAATCATTAGTGATTGATCTCTGCTCCCCTCCACAGCATGTCTTTTTCCTGGTTCTCTCCCTCAGCCCCAACCAGTCCCAGCAGAAGACTGCCCCTCCCTGAGCCTGGTTCTGCTGGAGGTTTCTTCCTGTTAAAAGGGAGTTTTTCCTTCCCACTGTTGCCAAGTGCTTGCTCACAGGGGGTCGTTTTGACCATTGGGGTTTTTCCGTAATTATTGTATGGCCTTGCCTTACAATATAAGGCGCCTTGATTTGGCGCTATATAAATAAAATTGATTTGATTTGACCAATACCCATCCCTACATGTGCGTGCATGCACATAAAACAAATCCACTGCGCCGTCTGGAGGCTGTTCGCAGAAAGTTGGAATGAAAAGCTGGACTAATTTCTGACGTGATTTTATTTGCTGCACTGAGGATTACACAGTCTTTTGGTTTTTTTTTTTTTTGGTAGTACACGTGCGCACAAGTGCCGACCTGGTTGCGTGTGCGCGCGTGTGGGGGACAACGACTCTACCAAGCCAATGATTTGAGCTAACTGACGCTGCTAATTCTTGTAAAACACACACACACAAAATCCACTCCACTGTAAGCCATCTGGATGCATGAAGAACTGTTCAGATGAAAAGCTGACATGATTTTTTGGCTGGACTGAGTAACTACACAGTCTTTTTTTTTATTTTTTTTTATAAATGGAAGTCTGAAGTCAGTGCAGAGCATCACTGGACTACACATCAAAATTTGGACTTTGGCAGCAGTGGAACACCAAAATGTAAGTCCCTTTTCTGTTGTTTATAAATTAATAAAATATTAATGCGAGGATCTATTTTAACCATTATATAAAACAAATAATGAATGTTTTTACATTCTTTCTGTGGAACAAATATTTAATTTGGTAAATTGTTCTCATTCAACTTGCAAAAAACAATTCTGACGATGTAGTCCGTGTCGCCATGCACTGACTTTGTGTACATACTGCTGTCTACTTTCCTCACTCCAGCGAAAAATCGCGTCAGAAATTTTCCAGCTTTTCATCTTAACTTCATCCTCTTCATCCTAACAGCTCTTCATGCCTCTAGAGATTTTACAGCACAATGGATTTGTTTTTTTTGTTGTTTTTTTTGTTTTTCAAAGAATTAGCACCATCAATTAATTCCTTCAAATTGTCATCCGTCAGCAAAACAAACTCCACCATGTTTAGCTAAATGCCGCCCCCACTAGTGGGCGGTGGTCACAGCATGCAGTGGTCCGAAGCATATTTCAGTTTGAATTTATTTTCATTTATATAGCGCCAAATCACAACAGAGTTGCCCCAAGGTGCTTCACACACAACCTTACTAACCCCCAGAGCAGCAGTGGTAAGGAAAAACTCCCTCTGAGGAAGAAACCTCAAACAGACCAGACTCAAAGGGGTAACCCTCTGCTTGGGCCATGCTACGGACATAAATTACAGAACAATTCACAAAACGAATATACAGGAAATGCAGTTAGTGCACAGGACAGGAGGGTCTCCAGCACAAAAACCACACCCATCTCTGGATGGGTGTGGTTTTTGTGTGCTTGGGTGAACATATGGAACCAAATTTGCACTGTAAATGGAACCATATCTACACGCTAAATGCAACGCAACACAATGAACAATCCATGTCACGTGACATATGTGACACCAATTAAATGACAAGGATCCACCCCGCCACTGTATAATGTCCCATATTTGTGCATATTACATCAGATTATTAACTTTTGTAGTTCATGATGTGTCCAGGTGGAGGTGGGATTACACCAAGGATCAGCTCTGAGTCCTTTCTTGTTTGCAGTGGTGATGGACAGGTTGACGGATGAGATCAGACAGGAGTCCCCATGGACTGTGATGTTTGCAGATGACATTGTGATCTGTAGTGAGAGTAGAGAGCAAATTGAGTCTAGTCTGGAGAGGTGGAGATATGCTTTGGAGAGAAGGGAAATGAAAGTCACTAGAAACAAGACTGAGTACATGTGTGTGAATGGGAGGGATCCCTGTGGAATAGTGCAGTTACAAGGAGTACAAGTGGTGAAAGTAGATGAGTTTAAATATTTGGAGTCAACTGTTCAAAGTAATGAAGAGTGTGGTAAAGAGGTGAAGAAGAGAGTGCAGGCAGGGTGGAGTGGGTGGAGAAAGGTGGCAGGAGTGATTTGTGACTGAAGAATATCAGCAGGAGTGAAGCGGAAAGTTTACAAGACAGTAGTGAGACCAGCTATGTTGTACGGTTTAGAGATGGTGGCACTAACAAAAAGACAGGAGGCATAGCTGGAGGTTGCAGAGCTGAAGATGTTGAGATTCTCTTTGGGAGTGACAAGAATGGACAAGATTAGGAATGAACACAGAGGGACAGCTCAGGTGGGACGGTTTGGAGACAAAGTCAGAGAGGCGAGATTGAGATGGTTTGGACATGTGCAGAGGAGGGACCCAGGGTATATAGGGAGAAGGATGCTGAGGATGGAGCCACCAGGCAGGAGGAGTAGAGGGAGGCCAAAGAGGAGGTTTATGGATGTGCTGAGGGAGGACATGCAGGTGGTTGGTGTGACAGAGGAAGATACAGAGGACAGGGTGAGATGGAAATGATTGATCTGTTGTGGCGACCCCTAACGGGAACAGACGAAAGAAAAGAAGTAGTTCATGATGTGTCACACTGTCATTTTTTGAAATTTTTGAAATGTCTACTCCACTCCAATGTCTAATCCACTCCTAGGACCTTTTGGATTTGCTAACTGTTTTTCTTTTCACCTTTCAGCACACAGTATTGTACCCGCTTGTGTCCCAGTCACTAAGGAACATCAGCGCTGGTAAAGACCCCCTGGAAGGCCAGAAGCACTGCTGTGGCCTTGCCCAGATCCATTCCCACCACTCTCTGGGGCACAAGGACCTGGATGAGCTTCAGTCCAATCCACAGCCTCTCGTCTTCACAATCAAATTGCTCGAGGTTACACTTTTATTCTAATAATTATTCATTGGTTGTTGCATTTCGAAAAAGTACTTCTAAAATTTAGCGTCAAATGTGTCGTACGGGATGCTCTGAAAAATGATACAGTTTATCCCAAAATAGTTCTATAATCTGTCATTTCAGTTAAGGTTGTTGCAGCATATGCTGTAGAATATCTAAATGACTGATTCTGTGCTTGATAAATTATCTTATTACCATGTGTGGAGGAAAACTGAGGTTGTATGTCGTACTGGATATAAGAATGCGTTGTATGGGACAAACGACTTAACATGTAGGTTTCAAGGCTACAAATACCTCAATCCTAGCAGGTTTTCAAGCAGCGGACATTTTTAATACAATTGTCTTGAACCTAGAATAGATAATAGTTTGTTTTTGGTAAGAAGACAGATAATTATAACTTGAATTCTTAGACAAAATGTGAACATGAGAACAAACAAACAAGTTTTTAAAAATCTATGAAAAACTCAACTTTCATTGTCTACCAGTATTATGGTATGTCAAAGCTACACATAAGCCCCTTTCACACCGGGGCTGCTATGTACGTACATGTAAGCAGCAAGGCCGAAAACCAACATTGAATTGACCTTCGATCCCTCAGGCGGCACTGCATTAAAAACATCACTGTGTAAAGGATCTTACCACGTGGGCTCAGGAACACTTCAGCTCTTCAACTTCAGCTCTTCAACACTTCAGCTGTGTTAACTAACAATGGTTTTCCTTGTCAATTAACAGTTTGTCACTACATCTACAAGTGCTGGTTTTCCTTGTCAATTAACACAGTTTGTTGCTACATCTACAAGTGCAAGTTAAAACTCTACCATGCAAAGCGAAAGCCATACATCAGAACATTCAGAAATGCTGTCGCCTTCTCTGGGCCTGAGCTCATTTGAAATGGACAGACGCAAAGTGGAAAAGTGTGCTGTGGTCTGATGAGTCCACATTTCACCTTGTTTTTGGAAATTATGGATGTTGTGTCCTCTAGACAAAAGAGGAAAAAGACCATCCAGATTGTTACCAGCGCAAAGTTCAAAAGCCAGCATCTGTGATGGTATGGGGGTGTGATAGTGCCCATGGCATGGGCAACTTACACATCTGTGATGGCACCATTAATGCTGAAAGGTACATCCATGTTTTTGAGCAACACATGCTTCATCCTGTTATTCATAATAATCATCACATTGGATGTGGGCTAATGAACAACACTAACTGGGAAATGACTGACTTACACCTGTATGATGGTCACATTTAGAAGGTTCTATACACTCTAACAAAGAATGGACTTCTCAACATAAAAAACAAAGGTAACAGTTTGCTTGGATTTCAATTATAACAACAGATTTCAATTATAATGGACAAAATTCGCTGGTCCACCTGAATCCATTATATGCAAGCTTTACTGTACAACCCCAATTCCAGTGAAGTTGGGATGTTGTGTAAAATGTAAATATCAATCAATCAATCAATTTTTTTATATAGCGCCAAATCACAACAAACAGTTGCCCCAAGGCGCTTTATATTGTAAGGCAAGGCCATACAATAATTATGTAAAACCCCAACGGTCAAAACGACCCCCTGTGAGCAAGCACTTGGCTACAGTGGGAAAGAAAAACTCCCTTTTAACAGGAAGAAACCTATAAACAGAATACAATAATTTGCAAATCCTCATCAACCTATATTTAATTGAATACACTACAAAGACAAGATATTTAATGTTCAAACTGATAAACTTATTCTTAATTGCCATCTTAATTTTCCCTGCTAAAATCCTAAACAGCATATGTCTGTGAGCACTGGTGGGCACAGCTAACCAAAAAGTTAGCTTCAATAACTGTAATCAGCTAACTGAAATGTTATCTTCTTTAACGCTAAACCGATAAACTGCCTAAAAACTTATCAGAAGCTACAGCTAACCGATAAACGCTAACTTTCAATTTTGCCTCCCATACGCTGTCAGCTACTAACAAGCCGATTTTGAGTTTAAACACCACCTGAGCTTCTAATAGAATCAAAGGCGATCACAAACCCAAACAGCCAATGAGCCAGCGCTTCTGTCTTTGTGCTCTCTGCCCCCTGCTGTAGGGAAGCGTCATTTATCTTGACAGGATACAGTGGTCCAGCGATGAGGCAGAGGTCTTGAAATGGAAAGCAGGCTTGAATTATGCTTTTACTTTAAAAATAAAATTATTCTGGATAGAATAACTACATTAATGTAAACTCTTAAAATGTACAAAGTGATATATAACACATATCTGTTAATTTTAAAATAACACACATTCTGAAGATTTGAACATTAACACACAGATACCAAAGGGATTATGGGTAAACTAAGCCCCCGCTCATACTGATTGGTTGATTCATTCATTTTATGTAAAAACCAACACAAGTGAATCAATGTAACGTGTTGGTGTTTACAAATAAATGTGCTTTTGTAAAAACCTGGATGTACCTTTCAGCATTGATGGTGCCATCACAGATGTGTAAGTTGCCCATGCCATGGGTACTAACACACCCCCATACCATCACAGATGCTGACTTTTGTACTTAGTGCTGGTAACAATCTGTATGGTCTTTTTCCTCTTTTGTCCGGAGGATACGATGTCCATGATTTCCAAAAATGATTTGAAATGTGGACTCATCAGACCACAGCACACTTTTCCACTTTGCGTCTGTCCATTTCAACTGAGCTCGGTCCCAGAGAACGCGGCGGCGTTTCTGGATGTTGTTGATGTATGGCTTTCGGTTTTCATGGTAGAGTTTTAACTTGCACTTGTAGATGTAGCGACGAACTGTGTTAACTGACAATGGTTTTCTGAAGTGTTCCTGAGCCCAAACACATTAGTTCACAAAGTGGTGATCCTCGCCCCATTTTTCCTTGTGAACGGCTGAGCCTTTTGGTGATGTTCCTTTTATACCCAATCATGACACACACCTGTTTCCAATTAACCTATTTATCCGTGGAATGTTCCAAACAGGTGTTCTTTGAGCATTCATCAACTTTCTCAGTCTTTTGTTGCCACTGTCCCAGCTTTTTTGAAATGTGTTGCAGACATCCATTTCAAAATGAGCAAACATTTGCAAAAAAAAAACAAAAATATCAGTTTGAACATTAAATATCTTGTCTTTGTAGTGTATTCAATTGAATATAGGTTGAAGAGGATTTGCAAATCATTGTATTGTTTTTGATTCACAATTTACACAATGTCCCAACTTCGTTGGAACTGGGGTTGTATTAGGTCACTAAATGATTTAAGTTATTCTAACTTCTTTATTTTACCTCTGCTCTGCAGAGAAATGTCCATGCAAATTATTACCTTATTTTGTGAAGTTCTTTGCCAGTGATGTGAATTTTCCTGAAATTCGTGGAGTCTTGTTTTTTTTTTTTTTTCCTCAGTCCATGATGGTGATTTTCTGGGGGGGGTTTTTTCCCCTTGTTTTCCATAGTGGTCCAGGTTGGATTTCAGGCATGTTTTTGTTGGAACGATGTCTGGTTTGTAAAATCGATGGAAAACATCTCCAATGATGAGACGCCATATTATATAGGAAGGCTTGCATCGTCACATCTTAATCTCAAACATCCAAGACTGAAATATAAATGTTTGAAAAAAATTAATCAAGGAAATACAGTACCCGCTTTCCATGAATTGGCGAGTGTCTGAGGTGAACTTCATTTCGTACCTCTGTTGTTGTCACACCAAGACTGGTCTGATCAGAGCAGAGTTCTCTGCTTTTCTCTGTCTGGACATGTTGGTAGAAACTGCGATTTGGTAGAGTAGAATCGCAGTTATTACATTTCTGATCAATGCTTACCTTTTTTCAAGTATAGTTGATCTCTGTTGTTTCAGTCTCTACTGGTTGAAACTGTGATCCAAATGTTGTGAAAGTAATACTTAAAGTAAAGGCAAAAACGCAAGAAATCATTATCATCATTATCATTCCACCACAAGCATTATGTACAGTTCCATTCAGAAGAAAAAAAAATCCTCAATTTTATTTTGACACTTATCAGTTACTGGTAGAGATTATGATCGCAGTATCTACTGGTAGAATCGCAGTTTCTACCAGATGGGAGTTTCTACATTGACTTTTGAGATGTTCTCAATAAATTGTTTAATCCTTATGTACCTCAGCAAAACATGTTCAGTTTATTGAAAAGCAACTACATTTCTGCTGTGAGAAACTGAAATTCAGTTTCTTCTTTTTATCAGGTGTTGCCTCCAGGAACATTTCAACTAGATGTTTGGGCAATGACAGACGAACAGAAACTTCAAGTGGTGCCACAAATCCATGAGGAGGGCAACATGCTCTTTAAAAAGGGCCTTATTAATCAGGCTGCAGAGAAGTACTACAATGGCATTGCATGCCTCAAAAATTTACAGATGAAGGTACATCTTTTTGTCATTAAATACGGTTGTCTGTAACACTCTTGGGTGTTATTAATTGTTTTTCTTTAATATGAGAATCTTGCAGTAATATCTGTTTTCATATTTGCTATGTGTGTTAAATCACTTTAAGTCCTCTTTGTTGTATGTGTCTCCTCCTGTCAGGAACATCCTGGGGATGAAACATGGGTAAAGCTGGATCTTATGATTACACCACTCCTCCTCAACTACTGCCAGTGCAAGCTACTCCAAGGCCAGTACTATGAGGTCATCGAACATTGTTCAGCTCTGATCTTCAAATATGATGGTAAGGCTATTTTTAACCTTGCTTACAAAAATAAACAGAGATCCAGTTTTCCCGTTGGTATTACACATTTTCATTTACTTCAGTTATTGGAACAACAAGGCCAATTTATTTGTTTTTGTTATAAATTTGGGTTTGAGATGAAAAGGTTAATATGAGAAGACCGTTTTATTTAGTGGTATTGCAGATGTCATGATAACATTGGGTTCAAAAGAGTCAGATATTATGGACCCCGAAGATGATCGAGCCATTCCACACCTTTTATTCTGACATAAAATCCACCTGGGTACTTTGATGTAGGGTCTGCCAGGCTGCCTGTATCTAGTGGGACTGCACAGTGGTGCAGACGAGTTGCTCTCTGCAGCATGGTCGTTCGACCTGGCACAACTTAAGCAGACTCTTCTTAGGCCTTAAAGATACGTGGGACTCTAGTAGACAATTGGAGGGTGAACTGGGTGAGAAGGTATGAAGGCATCAGGTCTGTGCCACTAGCCGAGCTGGGTGTTTGACTTCCCGCTTTCCTGTTGTCGCCTCTAGAAGGCCTTGGAATGGGAAAGTTAATGTCTTTGTTTTTTGTTTTTTTGTTGAAATAAAAGGGTCTTCATCAGTAAAACACACACAAAAATGCATTTCCTTGTCATTGGCTAGAAAGAAAAAAAAAACTTTTAAAAGACTGAAAATATTTTTAAAGATTAAAATAAAAAATGTCAAATTTAAAAACTTGCAAAAACGTTTTAAAATGGAATCTTAATACGGAGGTCTTAAGTACTGTAATTTCTGGACTATAGCATGCACCTGAATATAAGCCACACCCACCAATTTTTAAAAGAAAAAAGAAATTGTACATAAAATAGATTGGATACATACGCGCTGACTCACAGATCTGGCAACTTACTTCCGACGGACTGTTTGCTCTAGTCACACTCTTCTACGTTTATAGGTTGTATTCATTTATTTTATTTCTGTTTAACACTTTAGGTTTTTAAGTGCATCTACTGTGACTCTTATTTAACTACAACCCCATTTCCAATGAAGTTGGGACATTGTGTAAAAAAAAAAACCCCAGAATACAATGATTTCCAAATCCTCTTCAACCTATATTCAATTGAATACACCACAAAGACAAGCCATGTAATGTTCAAACTGATAAACTTTGTTTTTGTGCAAATATTTGCTCATTTCGAAAAGGATGCCTGCAACATGTTACCCAAAAGCTGGGACAGTGGTATGTTTATCACTGTATTACATCACCTTTCCTTCTAACAACCACTCAGTAAGTGTTTGGGAACTGAGGACGCTCATGATTGGGTATAAAAGGAGCATCCCCAAAAGTCTCAGCTGTTCACAAGCAAAGATGAGATGAGGATCACCCCTTTGTGAACAACTGCATGAAAAAATAGTCCAACAGTTTAAAAACAATGTTTCTCAGTGTTTCGTTGCAAGGAATTTAGGGATTCCATCATCTGCAGTCCATAATATAATCAGAAAATTCAGAGAATCTGGAGAACTTTCTACACATAAGCAGCAAACCATTGTCTGTTATCACAGTTCGTCGCTACATCTACAAGTGCAAGTTAAAACTCTACCATGCAACGCGAAAGCCATACATCAGCAACAACCACAAATGCCACCGCCTTCTCTGGGCCCGAGCTCATTTGAAATGGACAGACGCAAAGTGGAAAAATGTGCAGTGGTCTGATGAGTCCACATTTCAAATTGTTTTTGGAAATCATGGACATCTAGTCCTTTGGACAAAAGAGAAAAAAGACCATCCAGATTTTTACCAGCGCAAAGTTCAAAAGCCAGCATCTGTAATGGTATGGGGGTGTGTTAGTGCCCATGGCATGGGTAACTTACACATCTGTTATGGCACCATCAATGCTGAAAGGTACATCCAGGTTTTGGAGCAACACATGCTGCCATCCAAGCAATGTCTTTTTCAGGGACATCCCTGCTTATTTCAGCAAGACAATGCCAAGCCACATTCTGCACGTGTTACAACAGCGTGGCTTCATAGTAAAAGAGTGCGGGTACTAAATGGTACTAAATGGACTGCATTTATATAGCGCTTTTCCATCTGTATCAGACGCTCAAAGCGCTTTACAATTATGCCTCACATTCACCCTGATGTCAGGGTGAATTCTGCCATACAAGGCGCTCACTACACACCAGGAGCAATAGGGGATTAAAGGCCTTATCCAAGGGCCCTTAGTGATTTTCCAGTCAGGCGGGGATTTGAACCCATGATCTTCTGGACTCAAGCCCAGCACCTTAACCACTAGACCATCACCTAGACTAGACTAGACTGGCCTGCTTGCAGTCCAGACCTGTCACCCATTGAAAATGTGTGACGCATTATGAAGCACAAAATACGACAACGGAGACCCCGGACTGTTGAACAACTGAAGTCATACATCAAGCAAGAATGGGAAAGAATTCCACCTACAAAGCTTCAACAATTAGTGTCCTCCTTTCCAAACGCTTATTGAGTGTTGTTAGAAGGAAGGGTGATGTAACACCGTGGTAAACATACCACTGTCCCAGCTTTTTTTGAAACGTGTTGCAGGTATCCATTTCAAAAACAATAAAGTTGTCTGAGTTGAACCTGTAGAAAGAGAACAACTCAATTAACCCAGAGAATGTTTGCTGTGAGAACAACAATTACCCATTTTAGCCGTTCGTGGTGTATCTCATAAGGAGATCTAACAAACAGGATGTTGTTCTCTTTTCACTGTTTGGTTGCCGATCAGCCTGAAAAGTGTCACCACTTCGAGCTCTGAGAGGTGGATGACCTTGCTTAAGGCTTCTGTCCAGGCTTGTGGGCTTGCAGACAGGTGTGGTGCATATAGAATGTTCACAAATTACTTCACAGTCAGTATGGCTGCTTTAGGTCTGCTGGTGAAACAGATGTCAGGTCAAGCCGCGATTCAGTTGTGAACATTCTCATTCATAAATCACATTCACACCGCCGCACTTCAGCTGTTATCACGTCTTAACTCCGCTGTTATCACGTTTCTGCTCCAACCGTTTTTTTAATATTTCCCGTGGACAATATTATTAAGGGAACGATTTATCCCAGAATTTTACCGCCCGCCCACCTACCCGCACTGTACAGTTTTTGCGCGCTGTTACCGGACCCGCAAGTGGTCTCAGTTGTCTCTTGCTTGTTATTGTTCCCAATTGTAAACCACTGTTGGCTCAACATGGAGCTGACAGCCCACATCAGGTGTCTGACACAGCGGGAATGGAGAGCGAGCGCACGGCTCCGTGACAGATGGTCTCTGACCGCTGTGCCACCTGATTTTTTACAGCCTGACTTTTACCTCACACCTTACGTCTTGCAGCATTTTAGTCAAGAGACAAACCTAAAAGACATTACGTGGGTTTTTTTTTTTCCCACAGTGACTCCCAGCCACACGCCACTCGTGCACGTAAGAAAAACAGTTCTCACCCGTGGTCAATTCTCTGCCACTGAAATTCGAATGCCTTCACCGTGATGAGTGCCGACCCGTCGATCAAGGAGGGGTCTGCCACCGGAAAGGGTCTTTAATGTTGTGGCCACGGTCTTCCAACAGGGTCCTCCCTCACGGGCCGGCGATCCTCAGGTCTATTGGCATCTAGCTCCGAAGGACCATGAAATGTCAGAGTTGAACCTGTAGAAAGAGAACAACTCAATTAACACAGAGAAACACTGAGTTTCTTTCCCGATCAGGAGAGAGCAAACGGACATGTCCCTCGTCACTAACCATCTCGTCAGCTCTGGAGGGTCCGCCCACTCTGCTCCTGTATTTATTGAAACAAAGTTACATACAGCCATATGGAGCAGACAACATACAAACATAGTGGCGCCTTTCCCACATTGATATAAAAAGTATTATGACTCTCAACCTCCAGTCTTACAAAACAAAACAGCATCAACCCTGAGCTAGTGTGCAGGTCACATCACTCTCTGCCCAAGGCCGCTTTGTTAGTTAAAATGTACATCTGCGCTTAGTGGAAAAACAAGGCTACTGCTCTCACACTTTCCATGTGAGCAAAAGTTCATCTTCCCGTGTGAGCAGTTTAATGATTACTTGAGCAGTTCAGTGATTAATTTAGAAAGTAATATTAAGTGAGGTCACACTTATATATGTGTGTGTGTGTGTGTGTATATATACGAGGTCTGTCCATAAAGTATAGGTCCTTTTAATTTTTTTTTAAAAAACTATATGGATTTCATTCATATGTTTTAACGTCAGACATGCTTGAACCCTTGTGCGCATGCGTGAGTTTTTCCACTGTGGGAAGTCCTTAAAGCGACAGTGTCACCTCAAAAATCTCTCATCAGCCGTTAAAATTTTCACTGAAAACCAGCTTAATTTTTCGAACCATGTCCACTTCGATGTGTCTCACAGGTTTAGAAAAAATTTTGATCAAACAAAGCGCCAGTCTCTCAGCAACTTCTCAGACAAAGTGTGTGTGTGTGTGTGTGTGTATATGTGTGTGTATATGTGTGTGTGTGTGTGTATATGTGTGCGACAGGCGTGGAAAAACTCACGCATGCGCACGAGGGTTCAAGCATGTCTGACGTAAAAACATATGAATGAAATCCATATAGTTTTTGAAAAAAATTAAAAGGACCTATACCTTATGGACAGCCTCGTGTGTGTGTGTGTGTGTGTGTGTGTGTGTGTGTGTGTGTGT